>NW_006438873.1:173848-190645 GCF_000325575.1 Pteropus alecto
TATATGTGTGTGTGCATGTGTGTGCTCGTGTGTGTGTGTATATATGTGTATATTATGTATGTGTGTGTATATATATATAAGGGGGGGGGTGTCAAAACCATTGGGGTGATAATTGGGATGGATGAAAGGTGGCATATCCTCCACTCACCTGTACAGAGTCCATAAGCACTTCTGCCACTGCCATGGGACCCTGTGGGAAGAAGGAGGGTATGGGAAATGGGTAACCATGCAAAGATTGTATAGGTTGCGTTGGACCACCACCGCTGGAGCAAAGTGATCTGAGCCTGAAGATCTAAGCTCAGTGCCTCAGAAAACAGAGCTGCTTCTTACCAGCTGGGTGACCTGGAGAAGCAGTAAGAATGCTTCTAATTTCATAGGGGTCATACTGGTATCAAATGTAAGGCATATATACTATTTAACAGCTATTATTGTCCACATGATCAACAGTTTCTATGTTTTCTCAGTACAAATGAAGTGGTAGGGTTTTGAAAGTTTGAGTATGTATTTTTACTACTTTTTAAGGATTCAGAGGATATCATATCTAAAACTACATTGTAAGCAAATACTTAGAAGTAAATCAATGCCAAACCAATTATGAAGTGTTTGCATCAATTGAACTTAATTGAATAGGTTCATTTCTAATAGCCTATCTCTGTGCTCCTATTTAGAGAGATATTGGTTAGTTAGTGTTTAAATCAATAAACTTTTCATACAATCTTAAGTTAATGAATTGCAGGGAGGTAATGAGCAGGCAAGTCAGCTACTAGTCCATTCAGCAACCAAATCTGCCTGCAATACAATCTTCAAAAGGGAGCTTATTGGGGCCTCTTGACTGAAGCAGTGCATCACCCCTCTTGCCCTGACAGGTGAAGGAAAGGCAGCAGTGCCCTAGTCTAGAACCTGGCAGCTCCACCAGCCTGGCTGATGTTTCCCTTGTTCCATAGGGAGTGGCCCCAGCAGTTGGCGGAACCTGAAAGTGGAGAATCTACACAAGCACACACTGCAGACTCCATTTCTACAGGCTGGCATCTTGTATACCTCCTATGTCAGGTCTGCTCTTTCTGGAGGGAGCAGAGGGGATGCCAACACCTGCTCCCCATGGCCTCCCCTTCCTCATTAGAGGGCCCATCTGAAATAACAATTTGACTCACCCTCCTCAATCTGATCCCCAGGTCGTGCCCTGGCTCAGCCCACACTCACTTTTTTGATGTCTCCAATCCTGCCCCCTTCCTTAGCTTCCAAACCTTTCTGTTCGCCTATACATACGGTATCTCCATGTCGTGACATCTCTATCTTGATAATCTCAGGATCAACATGTCCAAAATCCAACTTATGATCTGAAACCTGCTCCTTGCGTTGACATCGCCATCTCCATACTTTCAAAAATTCAGGCAAAAATACTTGGGATGGTGGTTCACTCCTTACTTTTACCTGCAAGCATATTTTATGCAACAGGAAACCCAGCCTGCTCTACAGATTTTCCAGAATCTCATCACATTTCCTCTCTAACCGCCACCACCCTGGTCCAGCCCCCACTATCATTCCCCTGGGGTCGACTTTGGTGACCTCACCGGTCTCCATTCCCCATCTTATTTTTACTGACTTTACACTTCTAGCTCTGGGCATGCCCCTCCCCACAGCCGTCACTTCACAACCTTCCATGGCTGCCAACTACTCATTCCAGGCGACACTCCTCGACCCGTTGCCTGGAGACGGAGACCCCAGATTCTTCCAGTACTGTCGACTCACCAGTACCTGCAACCTGTGCACAGGCCGCCCCTGAGGGAACGCTCTCACCTCATCACAGTGCGGACTCTGGGGTCCCACATGACACGCCCTCCGCTCTGGACACGGGGGCCTGATTGCATGGAACCTAGCGGGTGCCTCTCATCCGGGCTCCGCGCTCGGTTGTGAGAGCTGGGCCGGGTGAGGCCGGGGGGACGCAGCACCCACCTCAGTCGGGCTCATCGGCGCGGCCCCTGCCACCGACCTTTGGGACTAATGGGGTCGAAGCTGGGCTACAGGGCAGGAACAGGGCGCCGCGGTTACCAACGAGCTTAGACGGGCCTCACAGCCGCCTCGGTGCAGCGGAGACGACGTCTCACCTCCGGCTTTCCCGCCCCCTAACCTCGACGCCCGCCAAGTGCTCCTGAAGCGCAGAACCCGTGAGCTCTAGAGACCAAAATGACAACCGTAAGGGACGCCGGAAGTCCCGCCTCCTTATGGGCACACAGTACGCGCCCCTCTCTCAAGCTCTTATTGGCTCAGTCGCCGCCGCCGCAACCACCGCGCGCCGTAGAGAATTCTGGGTATTGTAGTTTCCACTACATGCGGCACACCTATCCTCTCCCAGAGTCACTCTGCAGTGGCCGATAAAAGTGATATCTTCAAGGGCGCTGAGAAATGGAGTTCCACCGCTCCAAGAAGAAGGGGGTGTTTTGCTTCTCTTAAAGGGGATGTACTCAGATTTCTTGGAGTGTAGGATGTCACAGAAAGATTAGGAACCTATTATATCAGACTGTGAAGCACAGCAAGTTCCCAAAGGCCTACACATCAAAAAGGACCAGCATATCATGACACTACACATCTACTCATAGCTGTCAGGTATCTTGTCGCTTTTCAAATACACATTGACTGATGCTCTGAGAGCTGTTTAATGAGCTTTCAATATTTGGCTCAGGACAAGAATGGTGGGGGAGATGTGGGTGGGATGACAGGAGGCACAGGAGTAGATAGAAAGGGTGAAGCTGCGCTTCTGGTTCCCACAGAAAACATACTTCCTGGCTGTATAGTTGGTGATTGTTTGAACCCAGTAAGCAACACATGTCTTTATATACTACTCCTCCATTTCTGAGACATTTTTCAATTCTTTTAAGAATCTGAAACCCATCTGAAAAGAATATGACTTATCACATGCTATCTTCTGAGACAATGTGTGCTCACGTGTACAAAGGGAGCATCTTGTCCTCCAGACAAAGCTGTGGATTCCATGATCTCATCTTCTTGCTGGGAAGTGATTTTTCATTTCACCTGAAATTGCAGCAGCAGTATCTTCACAGGGAGTCAAGATTATTCGTTAAAAAAAAGGTGTATATATATACATATATATATGTATATATACATATATATATATATATATATGTATGTATGTATATATATACACACACATACACACATACATACATACATACTGCGAATGGAAATTATCACAAGGTAATAATAATTATGTAGTTGTTCAAAGAAAGTAGCAGAAATAATTCTAGGGAAGCATACCTATGACATGTGAAAAAAAAAAAGGAAAAAGTTAAGATCTCAGTGAAATTTAAGCAAGAGAGTTAATTCTGAAAAGCCAGAGAATCAAGAAGAGCCTGTAGCTGTGCTGGAACCTGGGCCACAATCTTGGAGTGATACAGGCAGTATTTGAAAGACTTGACAGAAAAGTAAAAATGAATAGAGAAGCTGCACTGTTATATTCATTGATCTAAGAAATGTTCGGTGAGCACCTGCTAGGTTTCAGACATAATAGCAGGTGCCAGTTGCTCTGTGGATACCAAGCTGTTCTGTTTTCTAATATTCTGTGTCTGTCTTTTTAGCACTCATTTATCACAAGGCCAAACAGTCAAAGATGTGCAAATCAGCTTTCACGGGCTTGCAAAACTCATACTACAAACACCCTAAAAACAAACCCTAACATGTGTTTTCACTTCCTGCATAACAGGAGACATCCCCACCTACATAGCACTCCTGGCCACTTTAGTCATAAAGGCATAATCCCAGTTCCTCCCTCACCTGCTCCTTCCTGTAGGTGACATGGTTTCATGCAGACCTCTGTTGTGTGCCTGGCCTCTTATTTCCAGGGTATTGAAAGTACAGCCATGCTACTCCATGGTACTGCTGTCTTAGTATTCATTTTGTTTGGCCACACAGGCTGCAGGGAACTTGAACTGATGAGGGACAGCACATGCCACTGGGATCTCTTGGACAAACTTTGAAACTTCTGACTCTTGAGCCATATCTTACAAGGCTTCAGAGCAACAGAGGATGGGGTGCTTGGGGACACGCAGTACAGTGCACACAGCCCAGCCCTGGCACCCCAACAAATATTCCAGGAGAGAAAATAGCACCCATGGTCTAGACGTGGTAAACCCAGATACGCCCTGGCGGAAAAGGATAAAACTAATGCCCAGCCCAGGACAGTGGAGTAGGTGAGGACCTTACCAAATGATGACTCTTATAATAATCTTATAGCTGTTTTATATGATGTAAAGATCCTTGATGGTGAGACAAAACACAATGACACTTGGATAGATAATTTGGGCTTGGAAAGACAGGCATCAGGCAGGGCTGCACAGCAGGTTGCCTGGTATCTGGCTCTGGGACTTCAAGGGTGTTGTATAGCAGTCCAGAGTGTGAATGCCTGTTAAGAACAGTGGTTGGGATGTGGACTTAATGAGCTACTACAAAAAGGGAAATGACCAGCATCAAGCCAGGGACTCAAAACTGGAGCAAGACAGTATTTTCATAAAACTATATATCAAAACACTGTGGTACTGGCATAAAGACAAACATGGGCCAATGAAATAGAACAGAGGTCCCAGAAACAAAAGCCAAAATATTTGATTAAATAATTGATAAGAGTGCCAAGACAATTTAACGGAGGAAGGGCAGTCTTTTCAACAACTAGTGCTGTGGAAAGTGGGTACCTGCATTCACAGGAATGAAGTTGGACCCTTACCTTAAACCATACACAAAATGAGCTCAAAATGGATCAAACACCCAACAGTAAGACGTAAACCCATAAAATTTTTAGATGAAAACACAGGGAAAAATCTTGTAACCTTGGATTTGGAAGTAACTTCATGGCATTGACACAAAAAGCACAGGAAATAAAAACAAAAATAGCTAAATTGGACTACATCAAATTACAATCTTCTGTGCATCAAAGGACACAATCAACAGAGTGAACAAGCAACCTATCAAATGCCAAGAAAATGTGCAAATCATGTATTCAATAAGTGGTTACTAACTAGATTATATAAAAACTGCTACAACTCAACAATAAAATAACCTGATTAAAAAATAGGCACATTTAGACATTTCCACAAAGAATATACACACAAATGGCCAAGAAGTACATGATCATTAATCATTAGGGAAATACTAAATAGAATCACAATGAAATACTACCTCACATCCATTAGGACACCTGCTATTAAACATGAAACAGAAAATAAAATTATGCTGAGGAGGATGTGGAGATACTGGAACACTTTTGGACCTTTAATGGGAATGTAAAATGGTACAGTTGATATAGAAAACAGTTCCTCAGTTCTTGAAAACACGAAACACAGAATTACCATATGTTCCACCAATTCTACTTCTGGCTATATACCCAAAAGAATGGAAAGCAGGATCTCGAGGAGGTATTTGTGCAGACATCCTCACAGCAGCCTCTTAACAGCCAAAACGTGGAAACAAGGTAAGTGTCCATCAACAGGTGAATGAATGGAGAAAGTAAATGTGCTATACACATAAAATGGAGTACTGTTCGACTTTAAAAAGGAAGAATCCTGAAACACGCCACATATTAGATGAAACTTGAGATTACAGTAAGTGAAGTAAGTTACTTATAAAAAGACAAAATCTGTATGATTCCTCTGATGTGAGGCAGCATGGGTGCCCAAATTCAAAGAGAGAAGCATGGAGGCTGCTGGGGCTGGAGGAAGAGAGGAATCAGCATTGTTGAATAATGGGCACAATTTCACCTATGCAAGATGAAGAAAGTTCTGGATATTCATTGCACAGCAATGTGAATGTACTTAGCAGTACTGGACTGCACACTAAAATACTTAAAGTGGCAAATTTTTTTTGCATGTGTATTTTAACACAATAAAAAGAAAAAAACCCATAAGTACATAACAGTACTTGACAGTGCCAATCAGAGCAGCCTTTGGCTGAAGTCTTTCTTCATTTGCTGCACCCATAAGTTCTTTCTCTGGTGTGAACTTTTTGGAGCCAAATGGACAGGAGTTTTGACCAAAGATGCTCCAACATTCACTGCTCTCAGAAGACATTTCTCAAGCACAAACTCAACAATGTTTAATGAGGCCAGAGTTGTATGCAGTCATTCCCATATTTGCTGTTCTCATGTCACAGCAACATAAACTGGCTGGTGTGTAATGAGTCTGTAGTTGTACCACAAAAATTTCCTACCTTACTTGTGCTCATAAGGCCTTTTTGTCCAATGTCTAAGGAGTGTGCAGCAGCAATTAAATAATTTCCTACACTGCTGCACTTATAAGACCTTTCTCCAGTGTGAATTCTCTGATGAATAACAAGCATGGAGCCATCCAGAATTTCCCACATCCGCTGCACTCATAAGCCCTTTCTCTACTGTGGATTTTCTGGTGCTTGACAAGTTTATGTTTCTGAGTGAAGGCTTTCCCACATTTGCTGCACTTATCAAGCAGCTCCCCAGTGTGAACTCTCTGGTGTCAAACGACTGTGGAGCGGTTCCTAAATAATTTCCCACAATCATTGCAACCATAAGGTCTTTCTCGAGTGGACTTTCTGGTGAGCAAAGAGTTGGGACAGACGAAGGAAGGCCTTCCCACAGCAGGTGCATGCAAAAGGCCTTGGCCTGGTGTGAATTTTCTGGTGGTCACCGAGGCCCGGTATCTGGGTAAGAATACTCCATATTCAGGGTGCCCATAAAGCCTGGCTTCACTGTGGACTTTCTGGTGCTGATCAAGGTGGGAGTTTCTAAGGGAGGCCTTACACCACGTTCTCTTTACTCATAAGGCTTTTCTGCAGTATGGATTTTCTCATGGTCAACAAGAATAGGATTATGGCTGAAGGCTTTCCCATCCTGAGTGCGCCTGTAATCGTTTTGCCCATTTTGAAAGGCCTCTCCTCCTTCAGTGTCTCCATGTGGCTTCCAATCACTGTGAAGAGCATATTGCTGGAAAAGGCATGAGCTGGCTGGGAAGTCCTTCCCACCTTCCCTGCACGTCAAGGTCCTCTCTGCCATGTGGACGCTGCAGTTCTTCCCAAATGAAGGCCTCCCCTTGTCCTTTCTGGAAAATTTCACTCTAATCTGATGCTTTTGCTGCTAGTGCTTTCTCCCGCAAGCATACGTGTCTTGATCAGGGTACATTCCATCCTGCTCAGCCAGGAACAAAATGTCTTTCAACAGAGAGCTACACGTCTCACAGGGCTCAGCCTTCTGCGTGGATGGGTCTGGCTTTGGAGTCCTGACCTGTGACTCTCCCATAGAATCACCCTGCTCAGAAGGTGCCTCCTCATCCTGGGCTCTGTGCCTGTAAGTAGAGACATGCTGGTGAAAGCATAATGATTTTGGTGGGATGGGGCAGCCCCATCACAAATGAGTGTCAGACACACCATGAATGAGTCCACGGGGCTGCTAACAGGCAAGGGGTCTGAGAGCCAATGAGAGAAAGGCCTGCTTGCAGAGCTGGGCCTGGGAAGCTTATGGTGGGAGAGGCCCTTAACGATGAGGAAGGCCCCAAGGATGGGTGCAGTGCAGGGAGGAGAGGCAGAGTCTCCAAACCACTCTTCTGCAAGTAGCTTTAAACAAGGGCATAGTGATGATGACTGGTGAACACTGTGTAGCAGATTGTGTCCAGACCCAGAAATGTCTGATTGTGACATGGTAGTTGGTATTCAAGGGCTATTTAAGGATGTGTGCAGATGCCACAACACCTGTCACAAAACCTTAGGTATAGTTCAAATGTTGAGAGCACTGAAAAGGGAGTAGTGGAAGGGAATAGGTGAAAGGTAGAGCCAGCCAAAAGTGGTGGGGAGCCAGGAACCAAAAGATTAGAAACGGCAATAGGAAAAAAAAGCTAGAAATTAGGTGTGACCAGTGTCCCTGGTATCATACAAGGATGGGCATAGGCCTGGCTCCCAGTGTGACTGGAACCCAGCTCTGATAACATGCCCTTTCCTAGCTCGAAACCACCGGGGCCATTTCTTGTTGTCATTGATGGAGTGATGTCTATCTTGTCAGAAAGCCAGGCCCTTCTCCCTTTCTCAAAGCGAGCATCTCCTAGGGACCTGGAACAGGGAAAGGCCAACTAAATGAAACACAAGGAAAGAGAGTGGCCGGCATGTCCCAGAGTGATCCAACACATGAAATCCACATTCTCAAATCATGAACATTTCACAGGAGGGTCTTAAAGAACTAGTGTTTTCTACAAGTAGTGACCACACTGGTGGCTGAAATTTCTGGCACAAGCAGCCCCCAAAAAATGTCAGCAAGAAGAGGGAAGGCCTTGGGCACAAAGGGTCCATGTATTTGAACAAAGTGAGCCGACCAGGGCCAGGCCAGGTAGGAGTGGTCTCCTAGACAGACTTCAAGATTTCTGAGCCCTTTCTGTAGGTACTCAAAGAAGCAGGGATGGGGCCGCTAAGCCCAGCCTGGGCACCAACAACACATACACCAGGAAACCAGGAGAGGTGGTAGTGCCCAAAGTCTGGCTGTAAGGAGAACACAGCTGCCCATAGGGAAAAGGGGAAGAACAGTGTCCAGCCCAGGACCCTGGGCTAAGTGCGAGGGCCTTACCAAGTGATGACAAAAGTGCAAAGTTCTCCAGCATCACACTGTGGTACAGACTTTTCTGAAACTCCTCAAGGAGGTCCCTCTCCTCCTGAGGGAAATGTATGGCCACATCTTTAAAAACCACACGTCCCTGCCAAAATGTAGATAGGTCATTCAGTGTGCAGCTTCTCTCTCCAGGATCTTCAGTTCCTGATCAACAATTATTCAGATAATATTACTCCATATCTGAAATATATTTCATTTAAGAATCTGAAATCTCTCTAAAAGAGGGACTTATATGCCATCTTCTGCCTTTCTGACAGTGCATGCTTTTCTGACAGCTGGACCACGTGTGTAAAGGGGGCATCTTATCCCTGAGATAAAGGTTTCAGTATCTATGAGCTCATCTCCTTGCTATGAAGTGGTTTATCATTTCACCTGTAATTGTAGCAACAGTATCTGCACAGGGAGTTGAGGTTATCTCTGGAAAATCGTGAAATAGATATTACTGAATGTTATTAATAATGACTGTAGTTTTTCAAGGAAAGTAGCATAAATGGTTCTAGAGAAATAAGTCTGTAACAAGTCAGGGGTTGGTAACATCTCAAGTTTAAGCAAGAGGCACTCAGTACGAAAAATCAGAATGAAGCTCAGATTGTAGCTTGCTGAAACTCTGGCCACACTCAGGGTTTGGTCTCAAAATGTGATTATTTTTAATACTTGAAAACATAGCACATTAACGGCTCAGAGGGAGAAGTAATGTTTACCTATATTTAAAAAGGTAAACATGAATAGCAAAGTTGTACTGTTCTGTATTTACTGATCTACAAATGTTTAATGAGCACCTACGGGGTTTCAGGTACAATAGTAGGTGCATGGCACACATCAGGCATAGGACTGCCAACTGTTCTGTGTACACAGCACATGTCTTTTGTCCTGTATTGACATTGTCAAGATGCCCTAAATGTCCCATATTTAGCTTTTTCCAATACATTACAAGATGTCAGTAGTTAGAGCTATTTTAATTGGCAATTAAATAACTTAGTGGCAATGCTAGCTCAAAATCATATTCACATAAATAACCATAACCTTTGGGATAATGCCATATGGTCTCTTTTATAGATTTGACTAAAGAACAAAAGAAGGGACTAACAATTAAGTGCTTATTTTTTTCACATTCAGGAAAGGAAAAGACTGTACTTTGGCCAAATTCCAAAGTCATGAACAAGAAACTAAGATTTATTAGCGATAACTTTGGATGACATCTGAAAGCCAGCTTAGTCAACAACTTAGTCATCAGTAACTCGGCTTCTGAAAACTAGCAAATCATTGATAGTCTCAAACTTCTAAAATTCAGCCAGTCTTTCAGGTTCCAGTCCTGAAAGACAGCCAAGCACTGATAGCCCCAGGTTCCTAGGCAAAACCACACACCATCAGATATTCTATGGGTAAAAGGAGAAATTACAAGGAAAATTTTAAATACATAAATATTTTGAACTGATAAAAACAAAAATGCTATCTATAAAAATCAATGTGACACAGTTAAATGATTAGAAGGAAATATATAGCTTTAACCAGCTATTACAAAAGAAGATGCCAATAACCTAAGCTTCTATGTTAAGAAACCAGGAAAATAATACCAAACTAGCCCCAAAGATAAGACAGGAGCTATTAAAGATCAGAACAAAACTCAATGAAATAGAAAACATAAAAACACTTTAAAAATAATCAATGGAACAAAAAGTTGATTCTTTCCGAAGATAAATAAAATTGACAAAACTTTAAGTAGGCTGACAAAAGTAGACAACAAATTAGCAAAATCAGGAATGAAAACACTACTCACCCTACAGAAATTAAAAATATCATAAGGGAATATTATAAACAATCTTTATCCCCCAAATTAGACAATTTAGTTGAAAATGGACAAATCCCTAGAAAGACACTAATTATAAAAACTGACATAAGTAGAAATCTATGTTATATATTAAATTTTATTGAAAACCTTCCTACAAGAAAATTCCAGGCTCAGGTGCCCTCACTAAGGGATTCTAGTAAACATTTAAAAAAGCAGTATCATTAATCTCTCAAAAACTCTTCCAGAAAATAAAGGAAACACTCCCCAACTTATTCTATGAGGTCAGAAACATATACAAAGAATTATATATCACGACCAAGTGGGATTTGTCCCAGGAAATGCATGGTTAGTTTAACATCTGAGTATCAATTAATGGGATACCTCACATAAATAGAATAAAAGACAAAAACAAACAACCCATACCTACACAACGATTATCTCAATAGATGGAAAAATTGGAAGAAAGTCTAGAAATAGATTCATCCCTATACAGTCAACTGATCTTTGAAAAAGCAGCAAAAACAATTAAATGGAGAAAGGATTGTCTTTTCAACAAATGATGCTGGAACTACTGGACATTCTGTTTAAAAAAATGACGTAAACCCAGATCTTACACTTTTCATAAATATTTTCTCAGAAGTGATAATAGACCTAAATGCAAAACACAAAACTCTGAAATACCTAGAAAATGACAGGAAAAAAATGTAGATGACCTTGTATTTGGCAATGACTCTTTATATACTCCAAAATGACAATCCATAAAAGAAAAACTGGGTAATTTGGACTTGATTAAAATTCAGAACTTGTGTTCTGCAGAAGGCACTGTTAAAATATGAAAAGATATTCAGCATATGCATCAAGGAATTGCAAATTAAAGCACCAATGACATACTCCCATGCACCTATCTGAATGGCTAAAATCCAAAACCCTGACAACCAAATGCTGGAAGGACATGGAGCAACAGGAATGAAATCTCATTCATTGCTGGTGGGAATGCTAAATGGTATAGTCACTTTGGAAAACAGTTTCTTACAAAACTAAATACATTTACTAGATGATCCAGCAAATCACACTCTTTGGCTTGAACCCAAACAACTTGAAAACTTATGTCCATGTAAAACCTACACAAAAATGTATATTGCATGTAAAACCTACACAAAAATGTATATTGCGAAACTCGGAAGCAACCAAGATGTCCTTCAGTAGGTGAATGGATAAACTGTGGTGCATCCATAAAATGGAATGTTATTCAGTGTAACTTGTACTCAAATCTTAACTGCAGCTTTATTTGCAATAACCAAAAACTGGAAACAACCCAAATATCCATTAATAGTAGCTGAGTGGATAAAAAAAATTGTGGTATATCCATACAGTGGAATAATACTCAGTAATACAAATAAGCAAACTATTGATACATGCAACAAGATGGATTATTCTCAAAATAGTCATGGTTAGTAAAAAAGACCAGAGTCCCCCTCCCCAGAAAGTATATACCGTATGATTCTGTTTACATGAAATTCTTGAAAATGCTTTCTGTTGCTTGTGAATTGTGGAAAAGGGGTTTAGGAAGGACTGAGAGGATAAGATTATAAAGGGACACAAGGAATCTTTTGGTTGTGTTGAACACATTCATTATTTTGACTGTGGTGATAGTTTCTCAGGTATATACACATGCTGAAACATAGCACAATTTACAGTTTACATATGTGCAGTTTATTTCATGTCAACCATACCTCAATAAAACTGTTAAGAATAAACCTTCCCTGTAAAAATACATATTTATCATCCTTCTTGTAACACAATATCTGCCAATTATTTTGATTCTGTGATATCCTTCTCCCCACAATTTAGGAGGGCGATCTCTGCCTCAAAGTTAGCAAAAACTGGAGAGCAATGAAGTCCATTTCCACTTCATACATGAGAAATGCTAGCTGGGTCAGAGAAGCCCTATCCCTGGATCTCTCCTTTGTCAGTGATGGGGTTCCTGCCTGAGTGGAGATGGAATTCATAAATCTTTAGATTACTTACTCTGACAGTGGCCTTGACCACAGGAGACACAGATGTCTAAAGGTCCTGAGAATTTCTGTACCCTCTTATCCCACACAGCCAAAATTACAGGGACATTTGTAGATGCCTCCTTCAGAAAAGACATATCTCCTCTCATTGGCCACAGTGGTCCCCATTCCATTATCTCAGTGTTTCTGTATGAATTATGATTCCCACTTTGTCCTGCAGGATTTCTAGTCAGTGCCATCTGCCTATGGGATTCTGGACACCAGAAACTGGCTCATGGATAGGTCCAGGAAGCAGAAATCTCTCAAAGTGCTGGGGAATATGAGACATTCCTTAGGAACGAGGGACCCAATTCATGTTGCTTCCAGAAGCATTGGAGGTTTTTCACACCAACTATGCCCTTCTCAGAATAAACTCTGGACTCACAGGAAATCCTGATTTTCAGGTCCTAAGATTAGGCACACAAAGCTCTTCAGTCTTCTCTAGCAAGACTTGAACAACAATGCAAATTTGGCCAAACTAGACTGAGATCTGTTCTCTGCCATCTTTCTGTCCCTTTATGTTGGCACATAAAGTTGGTGCCAACAAAAGATGTTCCTCCCTTCATCTTGGCAGAACCCAATATTTTCTCAATCCATTCCACACAGTGAACAGCACCCCAAAGAGTAAAGACTGCCACAATAGGCCTTTACCACTGCACAAACCAGAGCAGCATGAGGCAAGCAGTTCCAAAGATGGCTGATTTGGAAGCAGGACAAATAAGTCACAGCTCTCATGTTTACTATCAACACTGTCCATGAAGAAGGAAAGTCTTCCTTCTAGCCAGAGCTAGATCATGTCCACGCAGAACCCAGTCATGGAGGAGGAAATGAGGCCCTTCAATAGGGACAGAACACTTATGATTCCCTCGAGGATATAAGACAGAGAGAGCGCAAGTGTCTGCCTTCCTTGAGCATACTACAGTGACTGACAGCTGGCAGTGATGAGATGGCTTCTGTCACGGGCATTGGCATTGATATAACTCTGTCAAGAGCCCAGGACAGCTTAGAAAGTGCAGCGTACCTCATGAAAGTGTCCCATCTACACAGTACTTACTGGGACTCTCCCCAGGATGGAGGCATGAAGGTACAGGGTTTGCATGCTGACTACCTCACAAAAGGTACTCACAGAGCTTTCTTCTGGTTTGAGTCTTGAGGCTGAACAAGGAGAGAGCACATTTTCCACATATACAAGGCTGTTCTTTAGTGTGAACTTCCTGGAGCTAAACAAGTTTAAGAGATGCAGCTAAAGGGCCACCAAAACTGTTGCATCCATGAGGCCTTTCTCCAGTGTGAACTTTCTGATGCCGAACAAGATGAGAGCTCCTGCTGTAGGCCTTCCCACATTCACTGCACACATACGGCTTTTCTCCAGTGTGAACCCTCTGGTGTAAAATGAGGCTAGAGTTGCGGCTAAAGAACTTTCCACATTCGTTGCACTCATAAGGTCTTGCTCCAGTGTGAACTTTCTTGTGTTGAACAAGGTGGGAGCTACTAATGTAGGCTTTTCCACATTCGCTGCACACATAAGGCCTTGCTCCGCTGTGAACTCTCTGGTGTAGAATGAGGCTGGAGTTGTGGCTGAAGCATTTCCCACATTCGCTACACTCGTAAGGCTTTGCTCCAGTGTGGATTCTCTGGTGCACAATAAGGTTAGAGCTGTGACTAAAGAATTTCCCACACTCACCACACTCATAAGGCCTTTCTCCCGTGTGGATTTTCTGGTGCTGCACAAGTGTGTCTTTACGGCTGAAGGCCTTCCCACATTCACTGCACTCATAAGGCCTCGCTCCGGTGTGAATTATCTGATGCTGGACAAGTGTGTCTTTGCAGCTGAAAGCCTTCCCACATTTGCTGCATACATAAGACCTTGCTCCCGTGTGGACTCTTCGATGTTTAATGAGGCTGGAGTTATGGCTAAAGAATTTCCCACATTCAATGCACTCGTAAGGCCTTGCCCCAGTGTGAATCCTCCAATGCTCAATAAGGTGGGAGCTTTGGCTAAAGAATTTCCCACATTCACTGCACTCATAAGGCCTTTCTCCAGTGTGAAATCTCTGATGCTGAACAAGTGTGTCTTTACGACTGAAGGCCTTCCCACATTCTCCACACTTATAAGGCCTTTCTCCGGTGTGAATTCTCTGGTGCTGGACAAGGTGGGAGCTTCTGCTGTAGGCTTTTCCACATTCGCTGCAGTCGTAAGACCTCTCTCCAGTATGGACTCTCTGGTGCTGAACAAGTGTGTCTTTGCGGCTGAAGGCCTTGCCACATTCACTGCATGTATAATGTCTTTTCCCAGTGTGAAATTTCTGGTGCATCTTTAGGTGGGATAAGTGAATAAAGGTCTTTCCACACTCCTTACACACATGTGATGTTTCTCCATTGTGAATTTTTCTGTGATGAATAAGAGCTAATTCTTCCTTAGACACATTTCCACATGGTAAGCATCTAAAAGATTTCCCTTCGGTATGAGTTATCTGTCTGTCAAGGAGAGTAAAGGTGTCCAAAAAGGTTTTCTTATTGTCACTGCAATTGAAAAGCATCAGTCCATCATGGTCCCCCTGGTGTTGCCCAAGGCTGGAGCTGTGTGGGAAAGACTCCATGAACTCCATCCTTTTGCATGGACTTGCCCCACAGCAAGTGGTCTGGTGCTGAAAGAGGCCCGAGCTGTACAAGTCCATGCCTCCCTCCCTGCAGGTAAACAGTCTCCCCGACATGTCAACTGCACAGCTCTCCACAAGTGAGGCCCCGCCATCATCCCCACCAAAGGGGTTCCCTCCACTATATCGCTTGTGGTGCTGGTCAAAGCTTGCATAGAATGAGAATCCTCTCCCACACGGGCTACACGTGTACAGTTTCTGCACAAGGTGTGAGCCTTGATCTTCGGTCAGGTGCAAAATGTCTTTCAAGAATGAGTCACACATCTCACATGGGTGGGCTTTCTGGGTAAATGGGCCTGACTTGGGAGTCCTGACCTGCGACACTCCTATAGAAGTGTGCTGCTCAGAAGGGACTTCCTGATGGTCTGCTTCACGCCAACAATCTGAAAGCAAAGAAATGCTAGTGAAGGACAGGTGACTTTGGTGGGAAGCAGCAGCCCTCACCTATGTATGTGGGATACACCAAGTAATGAGTCCACTGGCTTGTTGACAGGACGAGGGAAACACGGTAGGGGTGAGGAAGGGCCCATTATCAGTTCTGGGCCTCCGAAGGTCACAGCACAGAGGAACTCTAAAGAGAGAAAAGACACAATGATGGTGTACAGTACAGGGAGTAGAAATGAGGTCTCCAACTCACTCCTCTATAAATGGGCTGCTGGTGTCAGGTGAGCTCTATGGAGAAAGCTGTGTCCAGGCCAGGGAAAATCTGACTGCCAGGAAGTAGCTGGTTCTTAAGAACTATTGAAGGATGTGTACACAACTCATGACAGATGAAAGCAGCCAATGTTGCAAAGGGAGCAGAGGAGAATGAGTGGGACACAGAGACCAGAGAAGTGGGATCAGCCAAGGGATGAAAGACACAGGAGAAATGGCAAGGGGGCAGAGTGCCAAGAGTGGGGAAGGAAACGGAGAAGTGAGGCACTGCCAAGGGCCTTGGCAATAAAATACTGGTGCATGCAAAGCAGCTTGAAGTATGATGTGAACCTAGTCCTAACGTGACACTCTGTCCAGCTCCTGTTTGCAGGGCCAAGCTCTCTTTGGGCTTCTCTCACCAGACTGGAGTCAGGTGTGCCCCATCAGGCACCTGAGGCTTTCTGCCCCTCTCTAACTGGGCAACTACATGGGATCTCGCAGATGTAAATGGTAAAGAAAACACAGGCAGATGAGTGGCCTAGGCAGACACAGCCCACAAAGCAGAAAATGAAATGTTACAAAAGAACCTCGAAGGAGGATTTGGCAGAACAGACCTGTGACCTCCGCAAGCAGTAACCACGTCAGTACCTGCAATTCCTGGCATAGTCAGTCCCCAAGAAATGTCAGCTAGAGGATGAGGGCAGAACCTGAGACACAGAGGTACCATGGAGCTGGACAGTCACCTGGACAGGGAGTGCCCAAGCCGCGTAGAATCTGTTGGGCAGATTGAAAAAGCCCTGAGTCCCTAACCTCTTCCTTCAAGGCTTTGGGCAACAGCTGCTGGGACTGCTCAGTGATGGAGGGGACACTGCCTACGGCCCATAACACCTGCTCTGGGAACCAAAGAAGGGAGAAGAGTCACTAATATGGATGGATGGAAAGAACTGCCCCTTTGGAAGGGGGGAATAACTGAACCCCAAGGACACTAGAGTGGATGTGAGGGCCTGTGGAAGGTAGCCTTGAAGACGGCCTCCAGGA
>NW_006438873.1:190700-223203 GCF_000325575.1 Pteropus alecto
CTGGGATTCTTGCCCTTATATAATCCTTGATTGTAGACTGGGCTACTGACTCATTTCTAAGAAACAGAATATGGCAAAAATGTTGGGATGTCACTTCCAAGGTCAGGAAAAAGACCAGGTTCCACCCTGGGCATCTCACTTGCTCAGAGAGAAGGCAGCTTCCATGCTACGAGGTATGCTACAGGAAGGCCACCATGACGAGGAACTGTGGGAAGCCTTTGGGTAACAGCCAGTGAGGAACTAATGTGTACAGTTCAACAAACCATAAGAAACTGAATCTTGCAAACAACATGAGTGAGTTTGTAAGTGGATTGTTCCTGAGACTGACTTTCAAATGAGAATATGGCTCTGACTGACAGCTTGATTGAAACCTCATGAGAGACCTTGAGCTGAAAGCACCCAGATAAGCTGTGATCAGATTCCTGATGCGCCAAAAGTGAGATAATAAATTTTGCTTAAGTCACTAAATTTTGGGGAAATTTGCCACACACAAACAAATGACCAATACAAGACTTACCAAGAGAGGCCACAAGAACAAAGTTCTCCAGCATCACATCACGGTACAGGCATCTCTGCACCTCCTCGAGAAGCTCCCACTCCTCCCGGGAGAAGCACACGAACACATCCTTGAAGGTCACACTGCCCTGCTATGATGGAGACAGTTAAGCCTACAGGCAGCATAGCATCTCTCCCCAGTTCTCACCGCTCACACAAGACAGTTGGGAGACTGTCTTCCCAGTCTCCCAACTCAGAGATGCTTGTTCTTGGCACCACTTATGCCTGCTCGCTCCTCATGTCCCTCTGATCACTATGTTCAGCCCAGTACAGACCAGGCAAGTGGGCAGATACTATATAAGCTATAGGTCTGGCAAGAAGGGGCCTGCCAGCCAGTTCCCCTGGTGTCACTCAGATCATGCTTTCTAGATACAACCTTAAGGTCATTAGTTCACAGTCCTCCCAACACATACATCACTTTTCAAATCACACCTTCCTCACATCTGAGACCCCCACTACCACTGGCAACCGTCTGGTCCACACCATATGCACCTCCAAGGCACACCCCCATGCCACTCTGCACACTGTGTCCAGAAAATGCTCTTATGTTTATGTAACAGGCACCACTGCCACCCAGGTGCCTAAGCAAGAGACCCAGTTCTCAGTCCTAGGTTTTGACTTTCTGGTTAGTAACAGCATTGCTACCAGGACCTGAAGATACTCCCTCCTAAATTTAACCCACAGCGCCACACCATTCCACACATTGGCTGCCACCTCTGAACTTCTTCAAACAGAACCCTCCCTGGAACTAAAATCCTACGTCCGGCTTGATGCCTCAATTAAGGGGTCTCTAGGACTTCTTAAACTAAACGTGACGAAAGCCTAACTCCTGATCCTGCCACTGAAAATTACTCATACCACCAACTTCTCCATCTCAGTTGATGGCACTTCCATCACTCTATCAGTTAAATCAAAAAATCTCTGGGGTCATCCAGGACTCTTTCCTTTTCCTCATTCACCCTCACATGAGAAAATCCAGTCATCCTACTTAAAAAACAGATACAAAACCACTAACTTCTCCTACTTTCACAGACACCCCTCTGGGTCAGCCACCACCAACACTCCCAGTTAAAATCCGAATCAGACCATGTCTGTCTTGCTCCAAGTCTTCCGTGTCTTTCACCACACTCAGAATAGAGACCCAGCTCTTTAGGCCGACCTTCCTGCCTGACTCCTGGCCCCACTCTTAACATACATAATTAACACCAATGATTCCTGGAGGACTTTCGACACACTCTTACCTCCAAGCATTTGCACATGCTGTTCTGGGCCCACTGCACCCTTCCAGGTCTCATCCTATTGACTGCCAGAAGTAAGATGCTTTTCATATAACTCCTGGCCTAGATTCAAGATGCTGGGCTAGAAATGAAGCCCCGCTCGGGTCCCCAGACTCAAGTGCAGAGAGAGTGACAAGTGTACCGCGTGGCTCTATGTCCCATCGGAAAATCTGGTCAGTCCTACTTTAAAAACATACACGAAACCCATAAACTTCCCTAACCTCTGCTGCCACCACTCTGCTCCACACACCAACACCCACTTGGACTACTGCAGTAGCCTCCATACTGGTCTCCCTGCCCACCCTCTACTCTATCCCCCCAATCTTTCCACTCTGCAGCCAGAGGCAGTCTGTTGACGCCTAAGTCAGATCACCTTCCTCCTCTGCTCCAAACCTTATATGGCTCTGACGACCATCAGAACGGTGGCCCAGCTCCTCAGGCTGCCACTCAAGGCTTGACCCCTGACTTCCTGCTCTCTATTCTGACCAGAGATAAGAGACCCGCGGTTACCTGACTGATTCCCACCTCCAAATGTTTGTACCAGCTGGCTTCCGTGCCTTGGAAAACCATGCACATCTCATCCCACTGACGCTGGGAATGGGAACCCTAAGATTCTAGTCGGTAAGGACTCGAGGGACCCTCCACTCACCCTAGCCCGGTCCATCAGCGCCGCGGCCGCCATCGGATCCTGAGAGCAGACACCGAGGCTCAGCCGTAACTCCACACATCCACTGGGTCAGGGGACCTCGGAGTGTCGCACGGCGAAACCCCTCTCCCCGCACAAGGCTCAGGGTGCCGCCTCCGGGGGCCGACGAAGACAGGATACCGGCACGAAGGCCTCGAAAAGAGCGCAGCCCTGCCGGACACCGTGGTGCAGAGCTGCCCGTCCCCCAACGGAGGATCATGGGTCGTAACAGAGACGCGAAGGGACGTCCTTTCCTTTTAACCGTCCTTCCTAGATCGATTCCGAAGAGCCACGCGGGAAGCGGACCCCACCCAGGACTCTGAGCCTCCACAGCCAGAATGGACCCTGACAGCTCCGGCGCAGGATAAATACGTCATGCCAGCAGCGCCGGAAGTCCCGCCTCTGCCACAAGGGCAAGAGGAAGCGCCCACTTCAGGGTTGTCATGACGCAGCATCGACGCGCCGGGTTAGAAACTTCTGGGTAGTGTAGTTCCCACGCTGCACCCACCTCCACAACTGCCGCATTCCCGCTTCTCCATGACAACCATACATGGGCCGGTGGCCCGGGGGCGGGAAGGCGGGGAAATAAGCGCCCTGGAGGGAGGGTTCAAGGCATACCTTAAAGGGAATGGGTCCATATTTCCGTGGTCGCCTGAGACAATGCCAGGTCCTCAACGGTCTCCAGCAGGGGATCCATTTTTTAATTCCCGGAGGGCTGCTTTGCCTCATCTTTGGGGCTTGAGATTTAAATCGATAAATATACCTCGCTCCTGGGGACTTTGTGTAGTAGTAACATTAACTATTCCTTAAATTCGTTAATTTCCAAATTTGGGTTCTTGATTTGGTAGTATCAGTATCACTTGTGAATTCAAAATGCACCTCTTCTCAGGGAGGCCTCTGTGACCAGCTCCTCAGGTGGGCCATCAGTACGCAGGCAGGCCCTGGCCTTAGATCTCCCCACAATGGACTTTGCCCAGAAGTCCCTGTGTGGGGCTAACTTCTATCTGTATCACAGGTTTAAATTAGATGCCACAGTAGGGGTTGTGATTGGAAGGGGAATCCTGGAGGCCATGGTGTTCTTAGTAGCTGGTCTGGCACTCACCTCTAAACTCTGGGAGTCTCCTGTTGAATATAAACAAGTTCACAGAGCACCAACCTCAGTCAAGGCCACTCAGTGACCATGATTGAGACAAAGAAAGATGGACCCTTTCATTGTGTCTCAGTGGACAAAACCAGAAACCTGTGCAAACAGAAATGACCAGATAGCCTCCTTCTTCTGGGTAAGATGAGTGACAGCTATTTAGTGCTGCTTCCTTCCCCTGCTTTGTAGGTAACTGTTAGGTTCAGGAGGGCCCGACCCTCATAGTGTGGGAACCTGACTACTCCCCTATCGCTGTATGAAAACCGGACCTTGCAGCGTCCGGGTTGGCAACCATACATGCTCACCTCTCCTTTCAATGGATTCTCCTCCCTTTATTACCAATTTACCCAACCGAAATATTCCCACCAAAAAAAATGCCTCCAGCCCCATATAAGTTTCAGGTCCCCTCGCATTCAGGGCTGAAGCTATCTTTGGTTCAGCCCAGCTGTCACTCTGCTACAATAAATCTTGCTTCAGCCTTATGCATTCCTCCTTCAGCAAACCTAACAGTAACAAATTTCAGGATATCTGCTCATAGAATCAACACCTCAACCTGACAGCATCCAATTCAGACCAAAGCTCGATTTCCTTAAACTCTCCTTCAAAGAAGTGGACAAAAGCCCAGAACCTGGAAAATGGCCTATCACCCTCTGAGGGTCTTGCATTTCCCAGTGTGTGTGGTGCCCCACATCACAGTGCGCCAATAAACCTCACTGTTCCACTACAGGTCTCAGGTATGTTCCTGTGCTTAAAGGCATTGGCACCACATACCTGCAGAGAGACCTAGCATTCCCCTGAATTCCAGACTTGCACATCCAACTAGGTATCATTTCCTCTTAGATGTCTGGTGGACTTCTCAAAGTGAGTACGAAACCCAATTCCTCATCTCTCCAACTCCAGTCAATCCCACCACGCTCCCCACTGCAGCCACGTGGACTTCACCTAGTTCTGTACCAGACCATGATCTGGTCAGTCTGTTACCTTTGCTGGAGACATTCTCCTCCAACTCCAACCTTGTTTGGGGATTCCACATCCTCCAAGGGTCTTTCTGTCAACCTCTTGCTTCTGTCTGCTCTGCTTCCTGTGCTTTAGTTCAATGTCTGTCTTCCTGTTTTATATACAAGAACACTGAACTCCAAGGATAAGGGATGTGACCAAAGTCATGTAGCTGGGGATGAGCACAATGTAGACCGGCTGGGATCCCAATGCCTAGCTCTTAGCATGTAGCACACTCTGACCCCTCCAGACCTGCCTGCCTTCACATTCCCTGATTTCGATCCTTCTTTCTCTTGTACTTCTGGGGTCCCCAGACACATTTCTGTCAAAGCAAGTTACTGTATTTCACCTGCTTCATTTAATGTTCTCCACATAAGATGAAATCAAGGGCAGGGCCCACATCTGTCACCCATGTGTCTCAAGTGTTCATGGTGTGCCATGAGAATGAGATGGGGTCACAGCACTATTGCCCAAACAGCAGCAAGGTCACAACTGGCCCTTCTGACAGAACATGGAAGGAAGACCAGATAGTGAGAAATGAGTGATGAGGGACAAACCCAACTCCTTCATTCTCTGAAGGGCATGTCACGACTGTTAAGAAACTTGGAGAAGACCCTGAAGAAACGATTTTAAAAAGTGAAAAATACAGCCAAAGGAAAGAAGCAGGACTCAGCTGGGAATACTGTACAGCTACATGAGCATCACCACACCCCGGAGAAAATAAAGAAAAACCAACATGTAGATTGGGATCAAGGAAAAGTGAGCATGCTGGATGTTTAAAATGTCATGAAAAAAGGACTTTTTTAATTTATTTCTCTTAACAGTGTCTTTTTAAACTACTGTTTCAATTACAGTTGACATATTATATCAGTTTCATGTGTATTTTTTTCCTTAATTGAAGCCCTTTCTCACCACTCTTATTCTGAAAGTCTGAAAGTCTAGTACTGAAAGTCCTAGCTATAGCAATCAGCCAAGACAAATAAAAGCCATCCAAATCAAAAAAAGAAAAAAAGTAAAATTGTCATTATTTGAAAATGATATGATCTTATATATTGAAAATCCCACAGACTCAACTAAAAAACGGTTGGATCTAATCAATGAATTCAATAAAGCTGCAGGATATTAAATCAATACACACACATCAGTTGCATTTCTATACACTAACCACAGAATATCTGAAAAATAAAGAAAACTACCCCAAACGGCAGCAAAAACAATAACTATGAATAAATTTAACTAAGGAAATGAAAGAACTGTATAATGAAAACTACAAGACTGCTGAAAGAAATCAAACAAATGGAAGGACAGCCCATGTTCATGGACTGGAAGAGTTAATATTGTTAAAATATCCATGCTGTATGAAGCCATCTACGGATTCAATGCAATGCCTATCAAAATTACAATGGCATTTTCCACAAAAATAGAAAAACAAACCTAAAATTTGTATGGAACCACAAAAGACCCCCAAATAGCTAAAGTAATCATAAGAAAGAACAAAAGTGAAGGCATCACATGTACTGATTTCAAACTATACTGCAAAACTATAGTAATTTAGACAGTATGGTAATAGACAGATACACCAATGGAACACCAGAGAGCCAGAATTAAAACCCTTATAAATGGTCAATTAATATTTGATAAGGGAGCCAAGAACATCCAATAGGGAAAATAGTCTCTTCAATAAATGGTATTGGGAAAAGTGGATAACCACATGCGGAAAAATGAAACTGAATCTCTATCTTACATCACTCTTAAAAATTAACTTAACATGAATCAAAAACTTAAACATATGCCCTGATACCATAAAACTCCTAGAAGTAAACACTGGAAAGAAGCTCCTTGACATCAATTTTTTGGATGTGACACCAAAACCACAAACAACAAAAGAAAAATTAGTAAGTGGGACTATATAAACTTAAAAGCTTCGGACTGTAAAAAGAAATAACAAAATAAAAGGGCAACCTATGGAATGGAATATTTGCAAGCTTGTATTAGATAAAGGGTTAATATTCAAAATTTATACAAAACTGAATTCAATAACAATGACCCCAAACAACTGATTTAAAAATGGGCAAAAGAACTAAAAAGACATTTTTCCCAAGATATCTAAGCAATCAACAGGTACATGTAAAGATGTTCAATGTCACTAATCATCAAAGAAATACAAATCAAAACCACAATGAGATATCACCTCACACCTGGATGAATGGCTATCATCAAGAAAAGATAACGGTGTTGACGAGAAAGTGGAAAAAGGGAATCCTTGTGTACTGTTGGTGGGACTGTAAACCAGTCCACTTTGGAGAACAGTATAGAGATTCTTCAAAAAATTAAGAATAGAACTATCTTATGATTCAGCAATCCCACTTCTGGATATTAACTCAAAAGAATGAAAACAAGTTGTTAAAGACATATATGTATGCTCATGTTTATTACAGCATTGTTCACAATAGCCAAGAAATGGAAACAACCTAAGTGTCCAACAAAGGATGAATGGATAAAAGTGGTACACATACTCATATACAAAATGAGAATGTTATTCAGCCATGAGAAAAAAAGGAAATCCTGCCATTTGCAAAAACATGAATGGACCTTGCGGGCATTATGCTAAGTTAGAAAAAGACAAACACTACAGGATATCCTTACATGCAGAATCTAAATAAAAAATCAAACCAAACTTGAAAAAACAAAGAGTAGAATGATGGTTACAAAAGGCTGGTGGGTGTGGGAGTGGGAGAGATTATTGTTTAAGGGTACACATTTGCAACTAGTAGGTAAAGTTCCTGGAAATCTAATATACAGTACAGAGATTACATACAACAAAACTGTATTACAAACCTTAAACACAGTAAGAGATTAGATCTTAATTGTTCTCACCACTAGAAGAAAAGATAAACCTGTGACATGATAGCGGTATTAGCTAACACTACAATGGCAATCATAGTGCAATATAAATGTATCAGATGAATATACTGTACATCTTAAACTTTGTATACAATGTTATATGTCAATTATATCTCAAAAACAATACTAAGTAAATAAATAGATAAAAACTGAGACCTTAAATAGTACAGTAAAATGTACCCATTCATAAGTATGTACTTATTTCCTTTGACATAAAATAATCTTAGGCAACAATACTTTTAGTATTCTGGTTTAAGTTTTAAGAGCTTCATAAATCAAGGCTTCATGTTTGGCACAAAGACTTATGCTCAATGGTTGAGACGATGTTCTGTAACAAAAGATTTCAACAAATATTTGCTGAACTGCTCTCAAGTATGCAGCTAACCTGACATGGGAGGGAGAGTATGTACATTAAGTCAGGTGACAGGAACAAGGCTCTTTTACTTGAAATCTTGCTCTTCCCCTGCCACTCAACAACAACAAAACAACCAATAACAAATTGTCATGGGTTTGTCAGGGAAACCCAAATCAAGCCATGAAGGCATTTCTTTTTGTTACATCTACTTCCTTTTTATTTCCTCCTTTATGTCTGTTATTTTTAAAATAGTCCTGTGATTGCTTTTCGGTGCACTCTAAAGGTAGTTCTACAGCTGAAGGATTTTGTAATTGCACAATAACCACTGATTCTCTCTCCTTTATGAATTCTCCGATGTAGAGTAAGGTCCTAGGCTGGGTCAATTTTCAATATGACTCTTTAGACGGATGACAATAGCTGATGATTTGCCTCAGATTGTCTCACAGTAATGACACTTGCGGGGTTTCTCTTTGGTAAAATTCTCAGATACCAAGTAAGATGTTTCCTCTGGTCAAGATTCTCCTCAAGAGTTACATCCAACAGGTCTTTCCCCAGTATGAGTTCTCTGAATATGACTGAGGTGTGTCCACTTGCAAGAGGCTTTCCCGTATCTCTCACTCCAGTGTTGCTCCCCAGTGTGGATCCTTTGAGGATGAGTGACAGATGAACGAAGGCTGAAGGCAAGCCCACATGCAGTGTACTGACAGAGCTTCTGCCCAGTGTGACTCCTCACGTGTTGAGTTAGGGGACAGCTAGCACGAAAAGCTCTTATATTTTTTATACTTAAAGTGTTCTACTCCAGTGTGGATCCTATTATTCCAAAAAGGAACAACAGGGTGAGGGAAGATCTTACCATAGCCACTGCACTTGGGGCTTCTCTCTTGTGAGAATCCTCATGTGACGAGTGAAAATACAGCTGTCACAAAAGACTTACCAGAATATGCTGCACTCACAGACTTTGTCTAGAGTGGGAAAAAGCTCTGTCCTCTCAAGGCTTTCTCACATCCAGTGCAGTCATAGGGCTTTACTTCGGTAAATCTGCGAAAGGCATTTGTTGAACCCATACCCGTGCTGCTTCCCTGTGTGCCAATCCTTCCCTGCGCAGGCCACGGAAGCATTACCTGGTCCACGCGTGTTCTGCTTGGGGACAGCATGTCCTGGAGACCTGCTCCTATAAAACTTTCAAGGGCAGATCATCATCTGTCCCCACAGCATTATGTACAGAGCTCAACTTCCTGGGGAGGCTATCCCTGTGGGAAAATGTCCCTAGACTTCTTGCATTTTGGCTGCTCCCTGGACCGATCCCTACCCCCTGGGGAGTCCCTTGAGACTCCTTGAGTTAACTGACCCTGCAGTGAGGCCCCCTCCAACAAGGGCAGCTAAGAAGAGGAAGGCTTTGTGGTCCCAGGTTGCGCTTTCTTGCCTATGTAGATCCAACACACGTAAAGGTCTGTTAGCAATGCCAGCACAGAAAGGCATTCCACATTCAATGCTCCTGTGTGGCTTCTCCCCACAGAGAGGGGCCTGGCACTAAACAAGGTCAGAGTTGGCCAGTTCTTCTGATCCTCCCTACAAGTGAAGGCCTTCTTTAATGTTGGGATCTGTAGTGCTTCACAAACAAGGCCTGGCCTCTTCCCTTCTAAAGAATTGCTCTCCATGCTGCTGCTTCTGCCTCTGGTCAAGGTTTACACTGAACTGAAAGTCTCTCCTACACAATTCACATGTGGCTATGTGGTCACTGTCCAGATGGTGTTCCCTGTGGCTCAGCCAGGTAAGCAAATGTCTTTCAAGACTGGGCCAGACATGCCACATGAGTGAGCCTTTTAGGTGGAAGGACCTGCCTTGAGCATTCTAAACTGCGACACTTACAGAAACACTCTGCTCAGAAGGCACAGGCTCTTCCTCCGCAACATGGCAACAACCTGAAAGAAGATAAATGCTGGTCAAACACATGTTTAATGGGTGGCAAAAGGTATCCCATAAGAAATGTGTGTCTGATACTACCAGGGTATAGTCCGTAGGCCTGTTGGCAGAACACAGCACTAGAGTCAGGATGAGGAAGGCTGCTATGCACTGGAGGTCTCACAGAATGGAGGAGATCTCACAGGGGTGAGGGTACAAGGATGGGGAACAGTGTAAGGAAGAAAGGCATGGTCTCCTAATGAGACAAAGGTTCCTTGTGACAGGCAAATGCTGTCCCAAAGGATCTGTCCAGGACCACGCATATCTGGCTGGAACTGAATAGTCTTCAAGGAAACAAGGATATGTGCAGAAATCATGACATGTTAAATGAAAGCCAGTGCTGTAGAGCACCTCATGGAGCACTAAAAGAGGACAAATGAGACATGGGATGACAAAGGTAGGGGACTAACAGATACCTGAAGTCAGAACACAAATGACAAGTGAGCAATACATCAAAAACAAAGGGAAAGTGAGACGAGGTTAGTCACTGGTATTGGCATCAAACACTAGTAGACAAAGCACTGACTGCTTGTGTAATATGAAGCCAGCCTGTCGTCACCATTCCACTCACCAAGGCCGGGCCTCCTCCAGGTCTTCTTTGCTGTGGCTGGAGCCGAGTCTACCTTCTCAAGAACCCTGGGCTCCCTTCTGGCTCCATGCGGGTAACCACATGGGACCTGGAAACTGCAAGCCCTGAAGTGAAAGGAGACAGGTAAGTGGCCAGCAGTGACATAGGCAACCTTTCCCACATAGAAGAAATTTCAATATCAAAAAAAAGAACCTTGAAAGAAAGTTTTGCAGGAACAGCTCACTGTTCTTCACAAGGACAGACCACGACAGTGCCCTCGATTCCTGCAACAGTCAGCTCCCACCCCACATACACACCAGGAAACGTCAGTTAGAAGAAGGGGGCAGAATCTGGGAACAGAGATGCCAGTGATCTGGACAGTCCCCAACCAAAGTGTGGCCAGGCCATCTGAAATCTGCTGTGCAGACTGCGAGACTTATGACTCGAAACCCTTCATTTCAAAGCTTTGGGCAGTGTGTTGGGGCCACTCTGGAAGATGAGGCAGCAGTGCCCAATGCCCACCCCTGGTACCCACACCACCTTCTCCAAGGAACCAAGGAAAAGAGCTATTCTGTGAGAGCGCCATGAAACAGAGCTGCCCCTTGGGTGAAAAATGAAGAAGTAAACCCAGCCCAGGAAACTGGGACTCACGCCCACCCCCAAGAATCTATGTCGTTGTGAACCCTTCCAGCGGAGTATGGGCTAGACCTAAAAACTCCTTTCTGATAAACAGAATATGGCAAAAACAATAGGACATTACTTCTGAGAATAGGTTACAAAAATACTAGTTTCTACCTTGAATACTATCTCTTGCTCACAGTCATGGAACTCAGCTGCCTGTGACCTGCTTACAGAGAAGACAACATAGCAAGACACTGAGGGAGGACTCTGGCCAACAGCTGGCAAAGAAATGATAAATCAGCCCAAAGGTATACTGTTCATGTGCATGACCCTGAAAGGAGAGTCATCTCCAGTTAAGCCTTCAGATGAGAGGGCAACCCTGGACAGCCTCAGTAAGGTCACAAAAAACCTTGAGCTAGAGATATGCAAGTCAGATATGTATGATTCTTGATCCGCAGAAACCATGAAATAATAAATTTCTGTCTTTTCAACCCACTAAATTTGGGGGAAATTTGCCACGCACCAACAGATAACCACAACAAGAACTTACCCAGCGAGGACACAAGTGCAAAGTTCTCTAGCATTACATCACGGTACAGGCGTCGCTGCGCCTCCTCGAGAAGCTCCCACTCCTCCCGGGAGAAGCACACGAACACATCCTCGAAGGTCACACAGCCCTGTCATGATGAGAACAGTTGAGCCCACAAGCAGCACAGCATCTCTCCCCAGCTCTCACTGCTCACGAGCACTCTCCGGTCCCTGATCTCTTAGCCTCCCAACTCAGAGATATCTGGCCTTGGCACCACTCATGTCTCTTCGCTCCTCATGTCCCTCTGATCACTGTGTTCAGCTCAGTGCAGACCATGGAGGTGGGCAGATACTGTGTAAGCTCTGGGTCTGGCAAGAAGGGTCCTAAACACTCTCCTGCCAGCCAGTTCACCTGGTGTTACCCAGACCATGCCTCCCTGACACCACCAAACTCCAACTCAGCCTTCTTCCATAAGCTCCCAGTATTAGGACCTTAAGGCTGTCAGTTCACACTCCTCTCTGGTCTTCTTCCCTCCGCCCTTATTTTTCGGCCTCCACTGTGCTGCCAGAAGAAACCTGTTGAATGAAATCTGTGTAAAATCACCTCCATCTCTGCTCCAAACTTTAAGAAGGGATGCTTAGCTCCTCCGGCTGCCATTCCAGGCCTGACTTGTGGCGCCGCAGCTGTCTGTTCTCATAAAACACAATGGTGACCTCAATCACTCCCAAATCAGTCTCACTTCCAAGTCTTTGCACATGCCTGTTCCAGTGACTGGTACTCCTTTCCGAACTTATTTGGCCTATACTAAGGACCCTGGGCCAGAAGTGACTCCCTTCAGGAACTCTACGACCACGAACCGGGAGAATGAAAGGTAGAGCCCGAAGACAAGGAGTTATGACCATGAGGGTGTGTGAGGTTGAGGCCGAGGGACACAACACTCACCTGCGCCGGATTCATTAGCGCTGCTGCCCTGGTCCCCGCCGCGCGGCCCGGTGGGCTTTGTGGGGTTCTGTGAGGTGGGCGCCCAGGGCAGGGTTCACCTTTTGCTGTGTATCGCACTCCAAGCTTCACTATAAAACGGTATAAAACGCTCACAAGACCCAGGCCGCCGTTTTCAAGGGTCGGGCGCCGGACCGCGGAAGACTCGGGTAAGCACGAGGGGCGACGGCGTCCGCTCTACAGTCGGGGACAGCCTCAGAGAGACAGAGCCTGCACCGGTAGTCACAATCTCACAGCCACGGGGGCGGCCCTGTCACGTCACCCTCCTTTCCAGCTTAGCCCTAGAGCGACGCCCTAGCGCATCTCTCCGGTCCACGTGGTACCGGTCCAAAATGCAACTGTGCGCCAAAGGAAGTACTCCTGAAGCAACACCGGAAGTCCCGCCCCACGACTCAGGGCACGCCCCTCTTCGGCCTTCATTGGCTCAGCTCTCAGGCAGAAAAAGCATGAGGTATCCGCTTCTGGGTAATGTAGTCTATTCCGTCTGTTCGTATGTGCCGTTCCCCTTTTCCATGGCAACCTACAAACCGCATTGGTAGAACGTGCGAGAAAATAAAGCTCGAGGTTTCCAAACACGGGCAGGGCTTCGCTTCCTCTTAAAAACGCCCTAGTTTCCCTGGGCATGGCGGTGGACATGCAAGCTCTGCGGTCTCACCCGGACCTAGTGAATCACAAACTTTCCGTCCTGCTCCCTCCCACCCGCGTCGCGAATCATCCCTTTTCCAGCATACCCATGCGGTACACATGTCTGTATAGGAAAAATACAGTATTCAGTACCATCCTCGGTTTTACGTATCCAGCCGGGGTCTTGGAAATATACCCCACGAATATGAGGGGGACGACTGTATTAATATGGTCATTAGCGTTACCATCACAATGCTTTCATGCACACTGCTGTGGGAAGTGAAATTGGGGATGCCTCTTTGCAGGATCCTTGGCATTATTTATCAAAAGATACAATGACCCTGACTCAGCAGCCTCATAAATTTTTATTAAAAGTTTTACATAAAAGCATACGTTTGTATTATTTGTCTTATTTAGTTATTTCTTACACAGCACAAAATTTCTTAAACTACAGGTAGACATTTTGCCCAAAGAGATGCCTTATTGCAGGCCACGTAATTCAGATATTGGGAACACCTGGATTAACTGCCCTCAAGCCTGAGTGGAGAATGGAGTTGACATGGTTACATGTTTGTGACAGAATGACATGTTACCTAGTTCGCGGTAACCAGGACCTCCCTTTCCACATTCTGTCTTTCCCTGACCCTCAGGGCAGGTAGGCCCAGGAACAAATATATGATCATGAGATGGCCCAGCCTGAAGCTCAGCACCTTTAAGTTATCAGGTCCTGTCCTCAACAAAACACCATCACCATCAGCCCATCACCTGAACCTGGAGCCCCCAAGGGAACACTAAATCCTGAAAAATAGAGAATCACTGAGATCCCCAGAATGGTACACAAATACAAAACAGTTAAAACACAGTTTGACAGTCATTTTTGCCTATACTCAATTGGCTGCGACTCATTCAGATGGTCCCAAATTAAGTGTACAGAAGCTGGGACATGCTGTTCTGTTAGGTGTCCCAAAAAAGAAAATGGAATTGGTAAGCATACAGCCAGTTTATGTCACAACCCATCAATTTGGTCACCACATATATATTTTTTTATTTCTCGCATGCATTCTACACTGTCATTCTTTTATTATCCAACAACTCAAAACTCCATCTAATTACTGAGCTCATCTCACAGTTAACAATCTCTAAGGTGTGTTGTCCTTTGCATCAGGTTCAACTACTGTTCCTTACCACCAGGAAACTATCAACACAAAATAAATTGTCTTCACTCGCACCCAATATATATATACTGGAGTCAGAGATACAATGGAAGGACATACTGAAGGTCCCAAAGAAATCATCGCCAACATAAATTTCACTCAAATAACATTCAACAATTAGTGTTTTTCTTTTTTTAAGAAAGGGCATGAAATAAGACTACATGTGCCCCAAAATGAAAAATGGAATAGAAAACTAATCCACAGAAAAGGAATGCTAAAGGTTACATTTAAGGACAAAGGAAAATGATCCAGGTGAAAGGTCTGCAGCAATAGAAGAAATAAAGATCCAAGAGAAGGATGCATCTGTAGATAGTACAATTATTCACTATCTGTATAAAACATAAACAGTATCTCCTTGTTGAGTACAATGACATAATTACCATTCAATCCTCAAATAATATCCCTTATATTGGGCAAGACGATATATGCTCATTTATATTAAGGATAAGTGTTATAATTTTAACTTAAACATTAGCAAAATAGGAGTATATACAATCCCAACTAAAATACAGAGTTTAGAATTACAGAAAAATTTTAAAGTACAAGAAATAGAAGTGAAGCAAAAGTAAGCACAAAATAGGAAGATGTATTTAAACCCAAAGATACCAGCCATCACATGAGTATGGAAATGTTTGAATTAGTAATAACTTTGGTGTGTGGAAAAATATCCTGCAATATTCACTTTCTGTCACATTTCCAAGATATGTTATAGAAATATATGAAATAACACCAATTCTATAAAATCTCACCCAGAAAAAAAAAAAGAAGAAGAAAAAAAAGAGGAGGAACACGTCCCAGTTCATTTTGAGAGGCATTACTTGGACACTAACAATCGTGCAAAAAAATTAAACTACAGACCAATATGGTCATGATTTTAGACACAAAAATCCTAAACAAAATTCTAGCTAACAGAAGGCTGTAACATACACAGAGTAAAATAATTATATTTCATGATCTGGTGGGGTTTGTTACAGGAATGCAAGGATGGTTCAACATTTGAAAACCAGTCAAAGCAAACCATTATAGCATCCATTCATAATGAAAGCTGTTAGCAAATTAAGAGGGAAACTTTCCAAACTGAAAAACATGTATAAGAAAAACCTGCAGCTATTATCATACTTAATGGTCAACACTAAATACTTTCTCCCTAACATTAAGAACAAGGCAGGTGTGTCCTCCTTCACCACTTCTATCCAACACTATATTGGAAGTTCTAGCTGGTACAATAAAAACAAGAAAAGGAAATGAAAGGGATATGGTTTAGGAAGAAGAAATAAGATGTTCGCAACTTGCTGATAACATTATTGTTTATGAAAAAAATCCTGAGGAATGTACCAAAAAAGCTGCTAGAACTAAGTGAATTCAGCAAGGTCATAGGCTACAAGGTCAACATATGAACATTAGTTATATTACAATATAACAGTAATGCTCATGTGCAAACTGAAATTAAAAACTCAATACCACATATAATGACTCAAAAAAAAGTGCCTAGATAAAAATCTAACAAAATATGTTCAGGAACCATAAGCTACAAATTACAAAACACTAACTAAATAAATCCAAGAGGATCTAAATAAATGGAGAGGCATACCATGCCCATCGACCGGAAGACTCAACACAATGAAGATTCCAAATCTCACCAAAATGATCCACAGATTAATTTCTACCAAAAATCTTAGCAAGATGTTTTATAAATATAGACATGCATATGATAAAGTTTATATGGAAAGCCAAAGGAAATTTTTGATATGGAAAACTACATTAATTTTTAAAAAGAATATGGAGGAATAACTTTACCTAACTTTAAGACTTGATGATGGTTACAGTAATCAAGATAGTGTGGTAGTGGCAGACGTTAAAACACACTGATCAATGTGATAATATAGAGAACTCAGAAATAGACCAACATGAATATGCCCAACTGATTTTTGACAGAGGAGTAGACACAATTCAACAAAAGCAGGAAAGTCTTTTCAACAAGTGGTGCTGGAATAACCCTTAGGTCAACACAAGAAAAAAACTCAAGGTAAACCGCACATGGCAATACAGAAATTAACTCAACATGGACTAGAGATTTAAATGTAAAAGGTAAAACTAGAAAATTTATAGAAAAAAATATTCAGGACCTAGGGCTTACTAAAGACTTCCTAGACATGACATGAAAAGGGTAGAGAGATGCTTTTACAATAATGCCATGGATTGATACAATGAAAATGGCTTGGCCTACAATGGCAATACGAAACTACACATGTGGTCATTTAAAAGGCCCTGAGATGGTTTCCAAGTAGACACATTACGTCCAATGTATTTCTTAACATGAGGTAATACTATAGTAGGTAGCTCAAAAAAATACTGGAGGAATTCCAAAATACCCTAATAAAAGGTACTAGTCATTAGTCTTTATGCCAGAACTAAGCTCATGGTGACAACCGTGCAACTCACATATACCTACATGTACACGTCCACTTCATTCTGTTAAAATTCTTGTGAATTTGACAGTAAATTTTCACAATCTTTTGTAAAATTAAAAATGAGATGCCTTCTCTGTTTTTCTGACTTTATCATTATTCTTTAGCCTAACTTAGCCGTGTATTTTATTTTGTTTTGGCTCTAAATCAACCCCTAGAAAATTGTGGAGGTGGAAACCTCTCTAAGGAGGATTGAAGCAGCTCAGAAACCAAAGAGGGGAGAATTAGGATTCATCTGGGAAGGTCGAACAGCAACACTCATCCTCACACCACAGAAAAATAAAGGAAAAAAAATAAGTATATCAAGATGAAATATGAGTTTTTGAATGGTTGAAGACACATGAAGAAACATGTTTTTCAATTCCGTCTTAAGTGTGCAGTAAAGTGTGCCCATTCATACGTGCATCTTTATCTCAATATAAGAGCATTTCCTAACTCAAGCCCTCATATTCTTCATAGATTTATGCTGCTCATGAGGAGAGACAATGTTGTAGAACAAAGGCGGCTTTCGATCAGTGTTTTCGGACATACCCTCAACTGTCTAACTCTCCCAATACTAGACAGAAGTGAATGTACGTAACAGATAACTAAGGAAACTAGGCCCTCTGATTGCTGACATGACATGCCCTGCTCCCAAAATAAAGGGATGAAAAATTGACATAGGCTTTTCTGAAAGAAGCTTGCTTGCATGTTTTTTCTCTTCTGTGTCTCTTCCTCCTTTGTTTGAATTTCCCTGAGATAATTTTGCAGTGTAAACTAAGGAGAAAGATGTGGCTGAAGGTTTTGCTAAGTGAATGATAAAGATTGGATCACATCTACGGCCATGCTACCCTGAACAAGCCCGATCCCATCTGATCTCGGAAGCTAAGCAGGGTTGGGCCTGGTTAGTACTTGGATGGGAGACCACCTAGGAAGACCAGGTGCTGTAGGCATAAAAAATTTAAAAAATAAGGGATTGTAAGCTGACAAGGTCCTTGCATTCTGTGAGGTCAACCAAGGATTGCCTCACCTAAAAAATTAAAAAAAAAAAAAAGATTGAAACACTCTCCTGGATGAACTCTCAGAGGCAGAATGAGATTCTAAGCTGAGTCGACTTCTGTCATGACTCATTAGATGATAACTGATACTCTGCAACAGGGTTTCTCTTTGGTATGAATGAGTAGATTCTGAGTAAGACATTTCTTTTGGCAAAAGTTTTCCCTCAGTGGTTACATTCAAAAAGTCTTTCCCCAACAGGAGTTCTTAGAAGCTGACTGAGGACTGTCCACTGGTGAAGGGTCTTCCCACTTCTGTTACACTGACAGGGTTTCTTCCAGAATGCATCTTTTGGTGCTGACTCAGGGATGAGCTGTGACTGAAGGCTTTTCCACACTCACTGCACTCATAGGACTTCTCCCCAGTGTGGATGATGGAGTGTCGAATGAGGTTTGCTCTCTGGCAAAAGGCATTCCCGCACTCATAGGGCTTCTCTCCACTGTGGATCCTCTGGTGCCTCATGAGGTACGACCTGCAGTTGAAGGCCTTCTCTCATTCATTGCACTCATAGGGCTTTTCTTCAGTGTAGATGCTAAAGTGTCGAATGAGGGCTGACTGATTGCTGAAGGCTTTCCCAAATTCTTTGCACTTATAAGATTTTTCTCCAGTGTGGGCCCTTTTATGCAAGATGAAAGTGCAGCTATGTGTGAAGGCCCTTCCACACTCACTGCACACGTAGGGCTTCTCCCCAGTCTGACTCCGCTCGTGCTGCTTGAGGTGTGACCTGCAGTAAAAGGCTTTCCCATACTCTAGGCACTTATAAGGATTCTCTCCAGTGAGAATGATGTTGTGTTGCATGAGGTCTGTTATGTCCCAAAAGGCTTTTCCACATTCCTTGCATTCAAAGGGTCTCACTCCACTATGAATTTGCTGGTGCCACCTGAGGTTTGACTTGTGGTTGAATGCCTTCCCACACTCCACGCACATGAAGGGCTTCTCTCTCATGTGGATGATGTTGTGTCGAAGGAAACCAGTCTTATCTCAGAAAGCTTTCCCACATTCTATGCACACAAAGGGTTTTTTTTGCCAGTGTGGCTTCTGTTATGCAGGATAAGTTGGAGCGGTGGGTGTAGGCCTTTCCACACTCAATGTGCACACAGGGCTTCTTCCCAGTGTGGATCTGCTGGTGCCTCATGAGGTATGACTTGCAGTTGAAGGCCTTCCCGCACTCCATGCACTCGTAGGTTCTCTCCCCGTGTGGATCATATGGTGCTAAAGGAGGTAATATGCTCTTGCTAAAGGTTTTCCCACACTCTGTGCATTCATAGGGCTTCACTCCAGTGTGAATCTGCTTATGTCGAACAAGGAAGCATTTCTTGTTAAAAATTTTCCCACATTCCTTGCATTTACAGGACTGTTTCCCTTCATGAGTTAAGGGGTCTTTCACTGGTCCACATGAGTCTCATTCACAGAGAATGTCTCCTAGAGAGACTGGCTCCTGGATGATCCTAGGGTGCAGACCATCCTCTCTCCCTAAAGCACCACATTCAGAGCTCAGTTTTCCAGGGAGCTTCTCCCTCAGGGGGGTCAATCCCTGGTCTCAGGTGGCCTTCCCGAACTTCTGATGGCCCATTCTGACCTTTGCCTCGACCCACCTGGGCGTCCCCTGAGGCTCGCTGAGTCTGTTGCTCTTAGGATGAGTGATACATCCTCAGACAAAGCCAGGCAGGAAGGGGGAGGCTATGTGGTCTCGGGTTTTGTGCTATCACTTGAAGGGAATACAACACACAAAAGAGCTTGTTAGTAATGATAACACAGAAGAAAATAGCAGCCCAAGCTGATTACCACAGTAGGATGTGAGCAATTTTCTTATTCTTGGGTCTGGTGATATTGAATGTATTATTTTCAAAAAGAAATGAATGAATAAGTAATTCAATTAAAACATCAATTAATCAAGGTCTTTCATGAATCAGAGATGACAATGTGTCATAAACCAAGGTTTATGATTGACATCTTGTACCTGAGGTCCACTCAACAAGTTAGAGGTCATATGAGGTTAAGATCATGGTCTCTGACCATGAAAACAATAGGTCCAAGTTTCAGAAGAACTCAATATTAGCTTTGTGGTGCCTGGCAAGGCACTCAAATCCCATAAGTCTTCATTTTCTTTTCTAAATAATAAAGCAAAAAAAAGTGCCTGTCTTGTAGGACTATTTGAGGATGAAGTAAAACACTGTATATACCATGTTCGGTTTGGGGTCAGACACTGAGTAAAGAACCAACCAATGCATGTTAGCTTTAATGGGTTAGTCCAATGATATACATCTAGAAAGCATGTAAATTGAAGGTGTAAGAATGTGTAGATTAACCTTAGAGAATATTTAAGTGTTAAAAGAATTGGCCATGAGATCTTTGATGAGCCAACACTAAAATGGTGACTAGAGTGAGGAGAGACTGAAGGTCTAGTGACAATCCAAGAGGGCCAAATGTTCTATCTGACAATCCAAGAGGGCCAAACGTCTGTGCTGCGTTGTAAGCTCACAGCAAGGAGGTTAACAGTCAGCTCTGGAGCCAGAACACGTCGACTCAAATTCTGCTGTACAAAGTCAGCTGACATTAGACAAATTTTTTAGCTGTTTCTGTCTCAATTTCTTTTCTGGAAAGCGAAGAGACTTTCCGTTTCTGTCTCACAGGCTGTCATGAGGGTTAGAAAATGCCTATAAAGTGCCTGACACTGCAGAAGTGGTTCAGTAAATTGTGGGCCATTAAGGTCACTGTTCCATTTGAAAATTAGGAGGTCACTGTTCCATTTGAAAATTAGGAGCTAATAATATTGTAATAACTCTGCATAGTGCTAGGTGGGTACTAGAGTAATCGGGGAGATCACTTTGTAAATTATACAAATGTCTAACCACTATGCTGTACACCTGAACCAATATGATTAGAGCAAAGCATTGACCGTATAAGGAGCAGTTTCAGTGTTGCTGATGGTATCAAAAAACCTCTCCCTGGGGCCTCAAAGACCAAAGGGAACCACTTTACCAAGTGCTGACGAGGACTGGGGGTGGGGTGGACACTTTCATAGCAAATGGTGGAAATGTAGAAAGGTGCAGCCACTCTGCCCAAGAGTCTGGCAGTTTCTATAAAAGCTGAACATAAACCTACTCCATGACTTGTACACATATCAGAATAGATTTTTTTTTTAAATTATTTCGCCTACAGCATTTGGTCTTCCTAGGTGGTCTCCCATCCAAGTACTAACTAGGCTCGATCCTGCTTAGCTTCCAAGATCAGACATTGGGCTTGTTCATGGTGGCATGGCCATAGACCACGGGCCATGGCTCCACTAGGGCACGAATCCAGGGCCTTCTGCATATAAAGCAGATGTGCTAACCGCTACACTATGGAACCATGTCCCAGAATAGATTCTTAACAGAAATCAGTGCTATACGCACCAAAAAAAGGTAACAAGAATATTCTTTGCAGCATTAAGTCGAAAACAATAGGAATGCCCATCAAGAGGGGAATGGGTAAACGAATGGCAGCTTCTCACATAGTGAGATAACACACTGCACTGAGAGTAAACAAACTCGAACCACGTGTAACCACACAGAAAGAATCTCACAGACATGATGATGACTGAAAGCAGATAGGTATGAGACAGCATGCTGTGGGGCTCAACAGTCAAAACTATCACTGCTGACAGTTGAAATGAGGGTTACATAGTAGAGGGGGCTCTCAAGAGCATGAGTCCCTAGTAAAATGCTGGGGATATTCTATATATCAACCTAGGTGGTGGTTATGAGGGTTTATGTGCAAGCAAAAATTCATCAAGCTGGTCTCTTAAGGTTTTGCACTATACAGCAATAAATAATAGTTAAGTGGTAGATACAGAAAACAAATGTAAGAAATAATAGTTAAGTGTGAGGTAGAACACCAGTATAGACATCTCTTGCTAAATGAGACTTCTCCAGATCAATTGTACAGAGAAAGGAGTCTATGACAGCCAGCGTGAAGCCATTAGAGAGGCATCAGCACTTTTTACTTAGTTCCCCCAAGTGTATTGTTATGTCGAGTAGAGAATGGATAAAATTACAGAAGAGGCAGAAAAGAAGTGAAGAAGCAGGTTTCATGAGAAAGTGAACACTGGTGTGACGTTCTCTTTCTCTGTCTCACAAATAATACACTCAGCATCACCAGACTTAAGAATGATCTGAACACTGGTACAGTAATTGACCATGGTCGGGGGCAAGACCTCCCCTAGGGATGTGAGAAGGGCAGCTACACACAGGAGATGAAATGAATGTATAAGGATGAGAATCAAGCAACATAGGACAAGACTCTATTTTGCCATAAAACTATGCTGAGACAACACTAGCACCACGAGATCTGTGGGGCTCCCCCAGGGTTTCAAGGCTGCTGTGTGTCACAGCTAGCTTTTAAGCCCAGGCAGTGGAAGCCTAGAATCCAAAAGAACCTAATACACCCCATAACTACCCCCATAGGAGCGGTGAAGAATGCGATAGAGCTGGAGAGGGGAAGATAGAAGGACCACAGGTTAGAAGGCTCCATGGACCCAAGTCTACAAAGACCACAACAAGCAAATTCCCACAAAGTCCAGTGGCAGTGGCCACCTTGTCTGTAAGAGGCCATGACCCCCACCTGGCCAGCTGTTGGCACCCACCTGGGCAGGATTTTAGAAAGAGGATTCTCTTCAACATCTGTAACTCCAGGCTGTGCTCCATCAGGTAGATCAGCTCTGATCTAGGCAAAGGACAGCCTGTTCATGGAGAAAGAAAATCTTTCAATCTAGGCTGGAACTTCAGAATGCAGAGGGAACCCTGGAACAAAACTGCTCCCATCCACGTAGACAAAATGCTGCAACTTGGACACCAATGACAAAAACACCATCATTGGACCCCACAGACTCTAGACACTAGTGCTGGCTATGTAAACAGCACCAGTTCCCTTTGATCTCCATCCTATATAATCCCAACACTTACATGCATTCTAATTCATCCAAGTCAGGGTCTCAAAGTCTGTGTGCAAAAGCAACATTTGGTGCGCCTGACTGCAACCACGGCCCAGTTCAAACAAAATCTCTGGAACGAGGCCTAGGCATCAGATTTACACACTCCCCAGGTGATGGTGACCCACCTGGTAGATTAAAAACCCCTGATCTCCATCATCTCACAAATGACAGCCCTGAGCATCAGTAGTCTGACATAGACAGGTGACCTATATCAGCCACTCTGAGTAACAAGAAAGCTTTATTCCAGGAAGGGCTGAATGAGGCACCTGCAGCTCCTGTCATCCTGAAGCGTATTGCAACTTCTGTGAGGGAACCAACCTGAGCATCAGGACCAAAGACAGAAAGCAAAGACACAGGTAACCGGGTTGGCACCCAACATGCCAGGAGCCAGTCCCACTTCTGAGCTTCTTGTTAGGTGAGATGATAAATTTCCTGCACAGTGAAGACTGAGCTGGTGTGTCATGTGTAAAAGACTCTATGGAGAAGTCAATGGCACAGGAACCAGGCCCCACAAAAATCTCATCTACAGATCCTGAACCAAAGCTCAGGACTTACCCATCATCACTAAGCAAATGTTCACTCATATCTGCCATAGAGCAGTGGAAAGGTGAATGAGAAATACTTGAAACAATAATGACTGGAAATTTCCCCAAATTAATTTCAGACACCAAACCACAGATGCAGGTAGCCAAGAAAACTCCAAGCATGATAAATGCGCCACCCCCCCCACCCCAGACCCCACAAAATCCCAAAGAAACAAAAAACACACCTAGGCATTAATTTTAAAACTACATAAAATCAAAGATAAAGAAAAAAACCTGAAAGGAGCTAGAAAGGCTAAAAAGCACCTTACCTATAGAGGAACAAAGATAAAACTACATCTAATTTTGCCTCAGAAATCATACAAGCAAGAAGAAAATAGAAAGACATATTTTAAGTGTTCAGAGAAAAATCCCACCAATCTTGAATTTCGTAGCCTGTGAAATTATCCTTCAAAAGTAAAAGAGAAATCAAGAATTACTCAGAGAAACAAAAATTGAGGGAATCTGTTGCCAACAGACCTGCCTTGCAATAAATGTTAAAAGTTCTTGAGAGAGAAAATGATACAGGTCAGAAACTTGGATCTAAATAAATGAGGAATATTGAAGAAGAAATAAGAGAAGATAAAATAAAAACGTTTACTTGTCTCAAGTGATCTAACAGAACAGTCTGTTCAAAATAACAGCAATGTATTTGATTAAATATGCTTATGTGTGTATTTTATGTATATTTATATATGTCTGTACATATAAATATTTATATGTGCTTATATATAAGTAAAATGAATGACAGCAATGATACAAAGAACAGGAGGGAGGAATTAGGATTATTTTGTCATAAGGTCTCAGTCTACCAGTGAAGATAGTGTTATCTGAAAGTGGACTTGCATTAGTTGTAAATGCATACTACAAACTCTAGGACAACCACTAAAAAAAACTAAAAAAAAAAAAAAAAGTATAACTCACACACTAAGAAAAAATAGAAAATGGAATCATATGAAATGCTCAACTGAAACCACAAAAGGCAGAAAAAGCGTGGAAGACAAAAATAGGAACAAAGAACAAGACAACAAATAGAAAACAGGAACGAATATGGTAGGTATTAATGCAACTATATCAATAATCACTTGGAGTATCATTGGTGTAAATGTTCCAATTACAAGACAGAGATTGTCAGGGTGGATCAAAAAACAAGACTCAACAATATGTTGTCTATAAGAAACCTACTGTAAATATAGAGACATATATAGATTAAAAGTAAATGGATAGAAAAAAATTTACCATGCCAATACAAATCAAAAGAAAGCAGAAGTGACTATACTAATTTTATTTTTTTAAATATTTTTTTTAAGGCGAGGTAACCCTTGGTTGACCTCACAAATTGCAAGGACCTTGTCATCTTACGATCCCTTATTTTTTTATTTTTTATGCGTACAGCACCTGGTCTTCCTAGGTGGTCTCCCATCCAAGTACTAACCAGGCCCAACCCTGCTTAGCTTCTGAGATCAGACGGGATTGGGCTTGCTCAGGGTAGCATGGCCGTAGTGGCCGCAGACCCAATGTAGAGATTAAATAACACACTTTTAAACAACATTTGGGTCTAAGAAGCAATCTCAAAGTAAAAAATATTTCAAACTAAATGGAAATACAACTTATCAAAATTTGTGGAATGTAGTGAAAGCAGTGCTTAGAGGGAAACTGATAGCATTTAATGCATATTTTTAATAAGAAAGATCTAAAGTCAATTTCATAAATTTCTAATTCAGAAAACTAGAATAACAAGAGCAAATTAAATTCAAAATAAATAGGACATAAGAAATAAGAATTAGAGCAGAAATCAGTAAACTTGAAAACAGGAAATTAGTAGAGAAAACCAATAAAACAAAAAGCTGGCTCTCAAAAGATCAATAAAATTGATAAGCTTCTAGCCAGGCTGAGAAACAAAGAGAACACAAATTACTAATATCATTAATGAAAGAGGGGACAGATCATTACAACAGATCTTATGCACATTAAGAGAATATTAAAGGAATACTATCGACAACAACTTCCAGAGATAGAAGCAGAGGGGATACTTCCTAATTCAATCGATGAGGCCAGCATTACCCTAAGACCAAAACCAAAGACATTACAAGAAAACTACACATAATATCTGTCATGAACATAGATGCAAAAAATCCTCCACAGCAAATCAAATCCAATAACGTATAACCACTAACCAATGTATACAATAATGTTTAACCAAGAACATTATACACCACAACAAAGGATAAATCCCAGGTATACAAAACTGGTTCAGCATTTGAAAATCAATTAATGTAATCCATCACATCAACAAGCTAAAGAAAATAACCACAGATGCAGAAAAGTATTTGATGATATCCAACATCCATTAATTAAAAAAAAAAAAAAGAGGAACTCTCAGCAAACTAGGAATAGAGGGGAACTTCCTCAACTTGATAAAGAACATCTACAAAAACCTCTACAGCTAACATCCTACTTAAATGTGAGAAAACTGATGCATTCTCACTAAGATCAGCAACAAAACAAGAATGTCCTATCTCACCACTACTTTTCAACATCATACTGAAAGTATTAGCTAATGCAGTAAGACAAGAAAATGAAATAAAAGGTATACAAATTGGGAAGGAAGAAATAAAGCTATGTATAAAATCCAAAATGATCAACAAAATACTTCTGGAACTAATAAGAAATTATAGTAAAGTTGCAGGATATAAGGTTAATGTACAAAAGTCAAATGTTTTCCTACATACCAGCAATGAACAAGTAGAATTTAAAATTAAAAAAAAAAAAAAGAAAAATTACCATCCACATAAAAATCTGCATATGAATGTTTATAGTGGCTTTATTCATAACTGCCAAAACTTGGAAGTGACCTAGATGTTTTCCAGTAGGTAAATGTATAAACTATAGTACATATAGAGAATGGAATATTATTCAGTGCTAAAAAGAAATGAGCTATCAAGCCATGAAAAAACATGGAGTAACAAATACATATGACTAAGTGAAAAGGCCGATCTGAAAAGGCTACGTACTATATGATTTCAACTATATGATATTTTGGAAAATACAAATGGTATTAGTAAAAAGACCAGTGGTTGCCAGGGGTTGGTTGGGGGAGATGAATAAGCAGAGCAAACAGGATTTTCAGGGCTGCAAAAATATTCTGTATGATGCTATAAGGGTGAATACATGTTTTATATTTGTACAAATCCCTAGAGAATGTACAACACCAAGAATGAACCCTAATGTAAACTATGGACTTTGGGTGATTATGACGTGTCAATGTAGGTTCATCAACTATAACAAATGTGCCACTCGGGAAGGAATGTCGATAATGGGGGAGGCTTTACACATGTAGGGGCAGTGTTTATATGGGAAGTCTCTGTATTTTCCTCTCCATTTTGATGTAAACCTAAAATAGCTGTTAAGTCTTAAAACAAACAAACAAACAAACAAACAAAAACCATATCCCAGGGACTGCACCAAGCAATTTATGCACTAATTTAGAAAAGAAATGACATATTTAAAATACTGAGTCTTTTCATTTAGGAACAAGGTTCGCTGTCTTCACTGATTTAAGTGGGTTTTTTTTTTTTAGGTCCTAAGCAGTGTTATATTGTTCTTCCTGTGGGCCTTGCATGAAAAATACTACTTTAAGATTTCCTTACAGCATCCACATGAAGTATATACTCTGATCGATCAGCACCATTTTATAGATGAAAAAAGTGAGGCTCAGGCAGATAAAATGATTTGCTGAGATCATGGAAATGATGAATGGCTGAGCCAAGATGGAAAGCAGGGTCTAGTCATCTCTGACATCTGGCCTATTAAATTACAAAGCTACATAACACCTCCAGAAAATGCTGAGTTCAAGTGTAAGGATGATGACAATGAGGACAATGATTAAGAATAATGATAGCAATAGGAGTCACAACTGCTAAAACTGCACATAGCAAGCAATCACCAGGCATAGTTTTGAGCCATTTACCCTGTGAAAGAGCTACTACATTACCTCACTTTACCTTTGAGATAACTGAGGCACAGAGGGGTTCAGTAACTTGCCCAGGAAGACACAGCTCATAAGTAGCAGAGTGGGAACTGGACACCAAGAGTCTGGGACCAGAGATCCTGGCCTTCCAAGTGCTACACTAAGGAGGAAATGACAACACTCCCATGTGGGGCCAGCAGCCACAGACCAAGTGAGCTGTGGTGTGAGGGGTGATATGAGCAGGAGAATTCAATTCTCCAGAAACAGGGGTCAGAGGGAGGGGCAGACTTGGTGACACCAGACTTCAGCATTTCATGAACCACTAAAATAAAAAATTGAGAATTCCACAGTGAGTTGATCAAATTAAGATGTTTGCACAAACATCAAATATCACTTATCCTTATTAACATTTCACAAAATAAAGAACTTGTATCATCAAAAATGCAAAGCTTTTCACAATAAAGGTGTGTCTTACAAAATTAATGGATTCAGCTTTATGAGGGACTCATTGCAATAGTCCTATTTTCCTTACTTGCCAAGGACAGCATGCGGGGAGAATTAAGTGAGTGAAGAGAAAGACTATAAATACAGAAAAGTAGAGCTGAGGAATCCGTGGGCTTCAGAGACAAGGACTGAATGACCACTTCCTTTTGCAAATAGCTGTGGCAAAAAAAGCCATTGTGAAAAGACAGTGACATGAGCCAACCCAGAGAGAAGGCAAGACAAGAAATCCAGAAGCCAGGGCACAATCACGCTTCTCTAAGTTCTTCTATCAGTCCCTCAAGAAGCCTGGCTGGAATGTGCTTCTGGGTTCAGCGAGACACTCCCACTTCCTCCCAGCATATCCTTCTCTTTGGGCTGTGACCAAAGGTAAACCCTGTTTTTGCTCAACCCTCCCTGAGAGACAGGGAGACCAGGCAGAAAGAGGTGAGAAAAGAACTGAACCTGTGGGAAGGAGGATAGATGGGCAAAAGAGACCATCTTGACCAGCCAGGCCTGGATCCAGGCCTGGCAGAGTGGGGACATCTCACCCAGAGAGACCAGGAGCCTTCAGGTCTCCAGTATATCTCCTGGTACAGGGCCCTCTGGGCTGTGTCCAGCTGCCCCTACTCCTCCTGGGTAAAAGTCACAGCCACATCCTCGAAGGTCACAGGCATCTGGAAAGTCAAATAGAGGCAGCAGTGTTGATTTGGGGGCTGTTGGATGGAATCGGAGACCATCTCTCTCAATGGAAAAAGGACAGAGAGAGCAAACAGCTCCTGAGGGCTGAGCTCTGTGCTGAGCTCAAGGAAGAAGAAACTGTTTGCACTAATTACAGCAGGGTAGGAGCCTCCTCTGCGGGAGCTAATGGAGAACACACGAGGTCAGGACCATCCTGTGTGCACTGTGAGGCACAGAACGGTAAAGACTCTAAGATGTCAGAGGGATGGGAAAGAATATTAATGATGATGAAAACAATAATTATAACAACTGTATCTGAGACTCACTGGTCCTCACCGTGTGCCCACCTTGCACTGAGGGCTTTACCTGTTGTGTTAAAGTGACTGAAGTCAGAGTCTTGAGATAGGAATACAAAATCCTAAAATCAACACTTGCCTGCTGTGCAAACTTGGGGTACCTCACTTCATTTTTCTGAACCTTGATTTCTGAATCAACACAATAATTCTCACTCAGCAATGATAGTTACGAGAACTAAAGAAAAAATACTTGTAAAAGAAACACTAGGGTGGCTGGTCACAGCCCATGAGGTCGACACTATCATTATCTTCATGTCCATCAGAGATCTGAGGTCTAGGGAGCTCTACCAGTTCCCCCTAAGTTTATATGTGTTATGAGTAGAGACAGTATTTGAACCCCCGTCCCTCTGGTCTAGGGTCTAATTGTGTAACTCTGATGATCCTCCATTAGCAAAACAAAACCACAGTTAATGAAGATGGGAAACATTTTAAATAAATTTTACAGTTATATTCACTTCAGCCATGGCTGAAAATACTTCTATGGACATGGACAGAGGAGCATATTCGTTGTCATCCACCTCACAGGCATCAAACTCAGCTCTGAGGTGTTGAAGATTAAATGAGATGATCTATTACGCTTGCCTGTCAGACCACAGCAAGGACCCAATGAAGGTCATACATTTTTGTTTTCTCTTTGCTCCCACATCCTGGACAAATTCAACCAGACACGACTATTTAATGTGGCCAGGTTTCCTACACAAAAATGCCAGAGGATGGTCAAGCAGAGAAGGGGCCATTTTAGCCTGAACTACTAGGAAAGGCCTCTCTATATAGGTGACATCTGAGCAAAGGATCGAAAATGAGGAGGCCCTGCGAAGACATAGGGAAAGTATGCCAGGCAAAGGCCAGGGCAAGGACAAAGACAAGGGGATGGAAGAGAACTTGGCATGGTCAGGCTGTTGTGTCTGAAGAACAGTGGCCCAGGGAAAAACAGAAGGTCAGAGTTCGTGGGAGCCGGGTACGGACCTACAGGCCACGGAGGTGGCTGGAATTTTAAGTGTGATGAGCGTCCTGGGAAGGAAGCATCATTCGTCCCTCACGCACTGATCTGAACATGTCACAGACGCGAAACAGCTGTAAACAAACGACAAGGACAAAGTCTCCCAGGGCTTTTCTTGGCCTCCAACCTGCCCAGGTGCCCGCTCCGAACCAGCAGGGAAGCATCAATGCTTGATACATCGTCCACTCACCTGCGCCAGGTCCATCCTCGCCGCCGCCATCATAGGACCCTGTGAGATAGCAGGGCCCTGAAAGGTGGCAACCGAGGAGGCTCCAGGATTCGGCTGACCGCCATTCCCTTCCTGCCCAGGGCAGAGTAACCTCGGCTGATTGTCGCACTCCGAACCTGTTTCCCCTTGTAAAATGCACACGAGGCCCAGGGCGTCGCGTCAGGACCGTGAGAACCGAGATCCGGCCCCAGCGGGCGCTCACGGGCCGCCTCTTCCCTGCTAGGGCCGGTAAACCAGCGGGCACATCGCTCCAGATCTCATAGCACTGAAAGCACTACTGGGCACAGGCAGACGGTGTATAGCTCAAAGGTGCCGGAAGTCCTGCTCCTGCTGGCGAGGGCCGCAGGAAATGCCCCTGTCCTAGGCCGACATTGGCCCAAGGCCTGTGCAGACACGCTGCACTCAGCCTCCTGGGTAGTATAGTTTTATCTTACAAACGACCAGATGTGAGTAGCTAACTGTCCAAGCCTGTCTTCTAGAGAACCACGAGGCTCGGAGAGTCGCCTCAGATCCGCCTCTTCACAGAGGGCACTACCAAAAGAATAAGGGGCCGGGGAATCGAGCTCAGGATGCAAAGGCCTTCGTCCGGGGTCAGGACGAGTGCAGAGGCGCAGAGGCAACGCTGGGGTCCTGACTGCCTCTGGATCCTCTTACAGAGTATGCAGATAAATGAGCAGTCAAAAATAACCGCCCAAGGAGGATGCCGGAAGTCCCGCCTTAGCATTTTACAGAACGCAGGACCTTTAACTCTTGGGCCTACGTTGGCCCAGAGCCACCTCCACAGGATGCACAGACTTCTGAGAAAAACAACTCCAGACCGTTGTTGACCTAAGAACATGCAAACCGATAGAGAATTTTTATAAAAATTTATTTGAAACGCAGAGGATATGCCTAGAAGCAAGATCTCAGACTGAGAAAATGTTTCCCAGAATGACAGTTTGCAGCTTCTTTTATGCATTTGGAATTAAGGCGGGAATGTAAGGAAGATTACAAGAAGGTGGGAGAAAGCAAGATGGGGATCGGATTATAGGATGTCAACAAGATTCTGTAGTCATGTTTCAGGTGAGGTCCGAAAGTATGATGGAGCATTAGAGTCTGAAAAGAGGCATTTTGATGGTTCATTAACCTAGATGCACAGAAATAATGGACAGGGCTGGCTTAAGGCAAAGATAAGCCTTTTACTAAAAATGTTATATCCTTAGCTGCAGTTGCCCAGTTGGGAATTTATGATCAGATCACCCTGTGAGGTTACTTTCTGTAGAACCCCTTTTTTGTCCACCTACGTCTGAACTTTGGGAGAGGGTTCGTACCTGGATGTACAAATTTGGGAGCTGTCAGCATACACTGTTATTTCAAGTAATGATTCTGTGAGACCAGCAGAGAATGAGTGTAGGCAGGGAAAGGAATAGACAGATGAACATTGGAGCAACTCAAGTAGTTGCCGACCAGAAACCCAAAAAGTCGTGTTAGGAATTTTAACAATCCTTTGACATTATATTAAGAAAAATCTTAGAAGTCATAATTGGTGACTTCTTTTTTTACTTCTTCTCATGACTATGAAGGTAAGAAAACACAGGCTGGCATACTACCCTAAACACACCTGCCCCCGACTATTCTCGGAAGCTAAGCAAGGTCGGGCCTGGTTAGTAGGATGGGAGACCACCTAGGAAGACCAGGTGCTGTAGATGTAAAAAAAAAGAAAAAAGAAAGAAAAAAACACAGGCTGGTGTGGCTGCAGGGGCTGCCAGGAGCCTAGGGGGTGGAGTCCACCTTCTTGCTGCTCTTCAGCCTGGGCTTCGGGGAACAGACCAATGGTGGAGGAAGGATAGTGCCATTTCCCCGGCAACACCTGCCCCTAAGTGTACAACAGCACCTGCAAGGTAACAAATCATAAGTATCCGAATCTGAAAGGATAGCGTGCTTGGTGGAGCAGCTGCCTGGGAGAACATTGACTCTCTTGCAGAGCCAAGTCCCACATGTGAACATCCTCATGCCTATGTCATGCAGCTTCAGACCCTCTCTGCAGAGGAGCCAATGACCACCTTCTACACATGCTACAATGTTCAGTGTGAACACTGCTGGAGGGACTGGGGCCAGGCTGTCCCAGCTGCATCACTGTTTATCTTGTTCCTCAGAGTGGATTCCCAGCCTAGAGCGTGCACTATGTCTTGAGGGTCTTTGCTGATATAGCAGAAAGCTAACCCATTTAGGGTTGTTGGCCAGGGTGTCAGGAAAGGTAGCCCATCTGTCAATCAGTGGATGAACTCATTAATGTCCAGGGAGAGTTCGTGAGTGGGAAAG
>NW_006438873.1:223214-237708 GCF_000325575.1 Pteropus alecto
GTGCACTCTCATTCATCTTTTACATTTATTGGACAGTTGACATTCTCTCACCATCAAGCACCACTCGAATATTTACATTGCACAATAAAGTTTATTAATTTAGTACATTAGATGTTCCTAAATATTTAACTAATAATTGGAAACTTATCAAAGTTTATTCTGAGTATTTAATTAAAATGAAATGTTTAATATTGCCTTCTCACTGTTTTAAATGCTTTGAGAAGTAGACATCAAACCCCAAATCATGATTCCAAAATCGGCTGCTATACTTAGGACTAAACTGGTTATAAAATTGCTAATAACATGAATTTCAATTTCTTTATTATTTCTATTCTTGCTTCCTAAGACTGCAATAAAATTATCACATACTTAACTAAAAATAAAATGCAGCTTCCAAAAATGAAAACAGGTTAACAGCATTTGACCCTGCTGTACCATCAAGGACAATTACTAAATACAAAAGAATTGACCTTCCCTTTTGCCCTTGCCCCTCATGTGTATAGAATAGAAATCAAAACACACAGTTCTTATAAGTATTCATATTTATTTAATTTTTTTAAAGTAAAAAACATGTAAATAAATAGAAGGAAATGAGACAAATCTCCCTTAAGAATTCCAAATGATACATAGCTACTCCTACTTCAGGTGGCAGAATTTGATTCCTTTCCACTTGAGGTAACTAGACTTAGTGACTAAATATGGAAAAAGAAAAACAGTAACTTGACATTAGAGGTCCAGGGTGGTGGGACTCAGCTTATAACTATTCCCTCCACAGAGGCCTTTCTAGATCTCTCTCAATTTAAAAGTAGTCCCCACTCCAAGATCATGCTGCTCTATTTCTTTTTTGTCACTTATAATCATCTGAAAATATGTTTATAAACATTTACCTGTTAACTAATTCAGTATTTATTGATGCCTATCTTTTGACAGGCATTGCTCTAAACAATGACCGTATGTAGCAAAAGAGAATAACGTAGAACTGATAAATGCTACAATGTACCAATAACTAAAACAATAACAACAACAACAACAAAAAACCTAAACAATATAGATGGTTAAAAGGAGGTAGTGCTATGGAGAAAAAATGTAGAGCAGGTAAGAAATAGTGGGAGAAAGCAATTTTGCAATATTAAGTAATGTGGTTGGAACAGGTCTAATGAGACATTGATATCTGAGCAGACTCTTGAGGAGTGAGTCATGAAGTGGATATCTGAGGGAACAGTGTCTCACATAGAGAACACCTAGGTCAAGAAAACTGAAGTGGGAGAGTACTGGGGTGTTTGAGGAAAAGCAAGAAGTGTGGCTAGAGCTGCATCTGTAGGAGTTAAGAGTACACAATAAGTTGGAGAGATAAATGGAGACAAGTTGTATGGAGCCTTGCAGGCTATTGTAAGGAAGTTGTATGTTCCCTGTGTGTTCTAATGTGTACCTAGGAATTGTTTAGCCTGGTATGATAGGATACACAGACCTGGAAATAATTGTCATGAAGGAAAAAGTTTATACTCACAGATCTTTAGAAACAGAAGGCAGGGCTTATCATGCTAGGCCACAAGGATAAGACCAGGATGGGTCAAGGGGCAGGAAAAGTGGAAGAGAAAGCATAACTCATAGCCTTTATTGTGTTTTCCACAGGAAAGGCAAGGCAAGGCAAGGCCAGGCCAGGGAAACAGCTTAGGATTGGCTAGCTTGGATATTGTCAGCAGACTCTGAGGAATAGTGGCTTCCCTATTCGTGGTACCAGGTCCTAGGATAACCAGGACAGAATATTGTCTCTGGAAGTTGAAGAGCCAGAAAGAGTGGCTGGTTCCAGTTAAGGTCTTTGGACTGTTTAATTTCCATATGAAAGGTGTGGTCCCTATGAATAGTTTGCTATCTTAAGACTATAAAAGTGTCATGAGAGGAGGAGGGAGATCTGTTAGGAAGTTCTCACTGCTTTCTATATGTGCAAGGATTATGGCCTAAACCAATGTGGTGACAGGGGAGGTGGTTTATCACAAAGCACAAATAACAGTTGATCAAAGAGGACAACGAGTAATCAAATTAGTATAGAAATGGATATGGATGTAATGGCTTTATAGGATGTTTTGGGCGTTTCTTTAAATCTATCCATACCCCACACTTCCTCCTTCAAATGTTAGGCATATTTCTGATGACACTACAGTGTATCTGTTACAGAATTGCTTTATTACAAGTACATACTCAGGCAATATGATTGTTTTTTGCTGTAACAGAGCCTAGGCCAAGGTCCAGGAGGATGGACTGTGCAGGAAAGTGTTAACTGAAGTCTATTTGCTCAAATGCTACACATTCCAAAGAAAAAACTGGCCCTTGACCAAATCTAGGAAGACCACTTAAGTCTCTTAGGTGCTTGGTATCTGACTCTTGATTAGGGCAAGGAGAATGTGAGACCTAGAAAGGAGGTAGTTGAAGGGTGTGGCCTCTGACCGGTTACTTTGCATGTAAAAAGCATGCTCACAGGGGAGTCTTTTGCTACCTCTAGGAATCAGCTAGGCCTCAGAAGAGCAGTCTCTCCAGTATGAGCAAGGTGTCAGATGTAAAATATCAGAACAAAAATATATGCTTAAAACATGGACCTCCAAATTACAGAGTGGACAGGAATTTCCTAACGCCATCTAGCAGGGAAGAACAAGGCCAAGAAGCATAACCAAGTAGCCTAACTAGAGGGCCTATGCTCTTGTCACTGCCCTTTTTCAATTTAGCTGAGATAATTCCATTGTGAGATGTGTAGCACACCTGTGAGCAAACATTATAAATCTTCAACCCTCACAACTCAAGGATGACACCACCAAGCATTCCGGAGGCACCTCAGCTTCCCACAACTAAGACTGGGAAGGTGGTCTGTGAGCAGCAGGAGCGAGAGTCCAAAGGGAGCTGCACACACTCCCAGACACCATGTGCCTGCAGGTCTCCAGCATCGTGGCCCTGCAGAGGACCCTCCCTGAGGAGGCCACCTATTCCCCTGCCCTCCCACTAAGACTCACACACGGACCTGTTAACATGACTGGACTGAAATAACACATTCCTCAATCTCAAGTTATGCATATTCAATGACACAGGACTTATTATGACCACATATTCTTTAATTTTCTCTTTTTTGAACCCGAAGGCTACAAGTTTCAAATGGAAACAAAGAGTAAACGAGAAATTGTTGACATATGTGCAATGGAAATAGACAGCATTGACCTGGCCATTATATCTCTGTAGAAACAGAGGCGAAGGGGATATTGGCAAGTCAAATCACTTTAGGACCTATCTATATACATATATAGATATTAAGAGTCAAGATCCTTTCTCACCAGACACTCTGTACTTTGTCATCACTAAATTAGATCTTGACTGCTTTGTAAGAATTTCTACTGTGATTTAACTGCTTTAGTTACAATGGTTTACATGTATATATAATCTTTTCCCTCAAAATGACTTATTTTTTGTTGTAGCAAACTGAATTTGTTAAAAACATTTGAACTTACTCAACATTTTAGTGCCATTCAAGTCATGGTGAAGAAAAGTTAACATAGCAGGCCTTGAACTGCTACCTTTGAGCTTCAAAGTTTGCCCTCAGCCAGACTTTGGGACCTTAGACTTTAGGAGGTTTCCCACACTCCCAGAAAGGCTGAATAGCTCGATTTGCCTATTGTTTGTGTAAACAATGTGGCGTATACTGGTGACCTGCTATCCTTCTGGAGGTCTAGAATCTTGATTATGTTCTACACAGAATGCCCAATAAAATCCCTGGACACTGAGTTTCTAATGAGCTTCCCTGATAGCCATTTAATACATACTGTTGTAACTCATTGATGAAGCTTAAATTAAGAACTCAGAACTCCTAACGCTTGGCCCTGGTTTCCTCTGGACTACAGTCCTGATACCTCTTCCCTCAGCTGGGTTTGCTTTGTATTCTTTTGCTGTAATAAATCATAGCCATTGAGTATGGTAATATGCTCAGTCCTTTAAGTCTTCATAATAAGTCATCAAACCTGGAGTGGTCTTGAGGACTTCTGACAACCATTCATTATGACTTATAAAGTCTTATTGATCTGGCCATAAAAACCTGTATAGTTTCTCTTCAAGGTCACCATGTCAATATCCTTTGCCAACTATATACACAGCTTTGTGTAAGCACTCTGTGAGGGACCCAAGCATTATAATAAAAATACACTGCTGTGTGTGGCCATTCACCAAAACACACACATATTGAATGTCTACTAAGGAAAATAAAAAGGTAAAATGAAGAGGGTGAGACAGTGGCTGGATGGAGGGTGATAAAAAAATGGCTGCGAGGGATCTGGCTTGGACAAGACAAGAGGTAATGGATTCACTGAGATGCTTTTCAGGTACCTCAAACACAATATCTAAAACCAAATGCCTGCTTTAGCTCTTCTCTACTTCCCTTCAACCTCAAACCCAGAGATTATCTGTATTTTCTACAAAAGTTACAATAAATTATATAGTCATTAAAGAGTGAGTTTGGTTTATTTCACTCAACCTGAAGAAATGGCCAAGATGGATCGTCAAATGAGAAATAGAGAAATGAGCATTTTAAAAATCTATTTTAGTAAAAATGAACAGTGACCAGGAAAACAGAGTTACCCTGTGAGGAAGAATACAAGAAAGTGGTATGGGCATGAATTCTGCAGCCACCCTAACTGGCCTCCAATCCCTCATCACCTCCTAATTGACTGTACAACTTTGGGCAAATTCCTTAACCTTTTTGCGCCTTAAGTTTTCTCATCTGTAAAATGGGGATAACATTACCTACTACATAGACTTGTTGCAAAGGTTAAGAGTTAATGTGTGTAAAATATTCAAAACAGTAGCTGATGCATAGTAATACCATCTGAAGGAGCAGAGAAGGAACTCACAGACTAGGAAACGACCTTCAAATCAGAGAGGAGGGCAGCAATAAGAAGGTCTAATAATGGAGGAGAGAGAGTAGGGCAAAAGGGAACTTTGTGAGACCTGTTTAAGTCTAGAGACAGTGGTAGAGGCCATTCTTCAGTTGTCAATGGAGTGAAAGCCATGTGAAAGGGTGGGGACAGAAGCAGACAGAACAGTTATACAGAATGTATCTGTGAAAGAATAAAGTAGGGCAGTGCTCAATGAGCATATGGGATAGAAAGTGCCTAGAGGTGAGACTAGAGACTTGAACACAGGTACAGATTATGAGGATAGAAAGGGATTATATACACACAAAGGAAAAGCACTCTGAAAGCAGCTTGACAGAAAGAATGCATTACAGACAGGGAAACAACGGGTCAAATGGCAGCAGATTTCTCATCTAAAAACAAGGAAAACAGAGAGAAGTGACATGTTTTTCAAGTATTAAGAAACAAGAACTGCTGATCCCGAATCCTGTATGCCACAAAAATTTTCTTTTGGGAATGAAGGGGACATAAAGACATTTTTAGATGAAGGAATACAAAAACAACATTATCAGAAGACCTACCCTAGAAGAAAGACTATAAAAGTTAGTGAAAAAGAAAGGAAATGTTAACAGAAGAAACCTTGGGATTTCAAGAAGGAAGAAAAAGCAATGGAATGGGTAAAAGTAAAGGTGAACAGACTACGCTTCTCATGAGTTTTGTAAAAACTTTGAAAGGTGAAGGAAAAAAGAACATCACCCAAATTGGTGCTCAGTGTATGAAAATACTTAAGACAATTATATTAAAGAATAGGGAATGTAAAGGGACCCAATGAAAGTAAGCTTTCTACAGATCAAAGTGCAAAAATGTTGATATGTCCTAGGCTGTGATAAGTTATGTATATGTAATACCTAGTAATCACTAAAATACAAAGAGATACTCAAAAACATCATAGATATATCAGATGGAATTCTAAAAATTAAAGTAACCCACAGAAAGGCAAAAATAATAGGAGAACAATAAACAGGAAACAAAAACAAAAATGGAAGACTTAAGACTAATGTATCAATAAATGGTCTAAATATACCAATTTAAAACCAGAAATTGATAAAATGGATAAAAACAAAAGGATGACCTGAATATATGCCATTCACAGAAACTTACTTCAAATGTAACGATATAGATAAGGCTGAAAATGAAATGATGGAAAAATATAAACCATGCAAACATTAATCAAAAAATGAAATATTGACTATATTAATATCAGATAAAGTATATTTCAAAGCAAAGAAAATTCAGAGGGCATTACATAATGTTAAAAGGGTCAACAGACCAAGATGACAAAGCAATCCTAAATGTGGATGCACCAAACAACAGAGATTTGAAGTACATGCAAATAAAAACTAATAGAACTTAAAGGAGGAACAGACAATTCCACAATTATACTGCAGGGCTTCAACAGCTGTCTCTGAGCTATTGATAGAAACACTAGACAGAAAACCAGCAAGGATATAGAAAATCTGAATAACATCATCAACTGACAGAATTGTGTAGACATTTATAGAAACTCCGACAGTAGAATACACATTCTTTTCAAGCAGCCTTATAGAACATTCAGCAAGACAGACTATTTCCTCGATCATAAAACAAACCTCAACAAATTTAAACGGCCAGATCAAACTAGAAATCAATAGCAAAAAAGAGAACATAAAACATGCCAAACCCTAGAAAATTAAACTACATACTTCTAAATAATTTATGGGTCAGAGAGGAAGTCTCAAATGAAGAAATTATTTAGAATTGAATGAAATGTAATTAAAATATATTAAAACTTGTGAGATAAAGCTAAAATAGTGCTGTGAGGGATATTTACAGAATTTAATACTTATATTAGAAGAGTAAATTTCAAATCAGTAATCTAAGCATCCATTTCAAGAAACTACACAGGAAAATACAACAAAAGCAAGTAGCAAAAAGAACGTAATAAAAATCAGGGGAAAAAATCAGTGAAATTAGGAACAGAAAGATAACAGAGTAAAAATAATGATATAAAATGTTGGTTCTTTGAAACGATGAAAAAACTCATACATACTAAGACTAATAAAGATAAAAAAAGAATTGACACATTTCCAATATCAGAAATAAAACAAGGTATATAAACAGATTCTGCTGCCATTAAAGAATGATAAAGGATTACTTAAAGCAAATAAAGCTTAGAAAGAATGAAACAATTTCTAGAAAAGGACAAACTATGAAAATTAATCTAATATGAAATACTCTAAATAGTTCTATACATATTAAATAAAATAAATACATAATTAAAAAGGTCCAAAAGAATAACCTCTAGGACTAAATGGTTCCTTGGAGAATGCTACCAAACATTAAAAACAAATACAACCAATTCTACACACTGTCTTCCAAATAATAGAAGGAACACATCTCAATACCTATTGGGAGGCTGTTATCACCTAGACACCAAAACCAGACAATGACAATATAACAAAAACAAGTAAGACCCACAAATGAAAGAAAAAAAAAAAGCTACATATTCTCTCTCATGAAAATAAAGGAAAACTTTCTCATAAAATACTAGCATACTGAATACCATAATACATAAAAATAATTATGCTCCATGACCAACAGGGGCGTATTCCAAGGATACACGGCTGGTTCAACATTCAAAACTATTATCAATATAATACACCATATCAATAAGCTACAGAAGAAAAAAAATATGATTATATCAACTAATAGGAAAAACCATTTGACAAAATTCAACACCCATTCAAAATAACAACAACAACAACAAAACCTCAGCAAATTAAGAATATTGGAAACTTTCTAAACTTGATAATAAACCTCTATGAAGAAAACCTTAAGACTAACATCACACTTCATGATAAAAAACTTAATGTTTTCCCCCCAATATCAGGAACCAGGCTAGGATATCCTTTCTCACTACTACTATTCAACGTCATAGTGGAAAATGCTAGCTAGTGCAGTAAAACAAGAAAAAGGTATACAGATGAGAAGGAAGAAATAAAACTATCTCTATTTGCAAATTATATTTCCATGTACGAAATCCCAAGCATTCTATCAAAAGAAATGGCTACAGTTCAGCAAGGTTTCAGGATGCCAAAATCACATCCAAAAATCTTTAGATTTGTTACTAACAAAGATTGTGTGGAAATTGAAAGATAAAAAATCAATGCTATTTATCATCACTCAAAAAACACCCACCTAGACAGATATAAATCTTATAAAAATTGTGCAAGACCTGTTATTGAAATGTATAAAATTGTAATGAAATAAATTAAGCAATATTTAAATGTAGAGACATACTGTTAAATAATTGGAAGACTCAACACAGTAAAGGTGCCTATTTTCAAATTGATCTGCCAATTTAACTTAATTTCTATTAAAATTCAATAAAGATTTTTTTGATATAGTCAAGTATATATAAAACTTTATATGGAAATTCAAAGTAACTAAGAGTGATACATCATTTTTACATAAAGAATAAGGACAGCAGAATCACTTTACCCAATTAAAAAATTTACCATATAACTATAGCAATCAAGTAAGCCAAGAGCACAGGACCAAGAAAATGTCTTGAGTATTAGGTTTTTAAAACAAAATTGAGAAAAGTTTGTTTTTTAAAAATCAAAGCTTTTAAACAGTCTTAATTGGTGCAATAAAACGGCCCCATTTATATTTGTATTCTTACCTCCTCAAATAGAAAGGTATTTGATGGCTCAAGCTTTCATATTCCTCACAAAAATTAAGCTCCTTAAGAGTGGAGACAACATTTTAGAACAAGATATTCAATGAAAGTTTATAGACCTGCCCTGAACTGTCTAACTCTCTGGACACTGGACAGTAATGAATGTATGTACAAGACACATAAAGACCCTCAGTCCTTTACCTCTGAAGCAAAACTTTCCTCTTGCCAGCTAAACTAATGAATCTATGACAAAGTGCCATAGGCTTAGCAAGGAGTCTGAAAGAAACTATTTGCAGTTCATTTTCTAAGACTCTCCCTTCTTTTTAAAGAAAACATTCCTGAGATAACACTGCAGTGTAAACTAAGGAGAAAGATGTAGCTGAAGGTTTTCTAAGGGCCTAATAACCACTGGGTCTCTCTCCTGATGAATTTTCTGATTCACAATAAGGCTCTAGGCAGAGTCAATCTCCAATATGACTCATTAGATGAGCAATCTTGCGACAGGTTTTCTTACAGGGAAGATATTTGTGGGGTTTCTCTTTGGTATGAATGAGTAGATTCTGAGTAAGATGTTTCTTCTGGCAAAAGATTTCCCTCAGTGCTTACATTCAAAAAGTCTTTCCCCAACAGGAGTTCCTGGAGGTTGACTGCAGTCTGTCCACTGGTGAAGGGTCTTCTCACTTCTGTTACACTGACAGGGTTTCTTCCAGAATGCATCTTTTGGTGCTGACTCAGGGATGAGCTGCGACTAAAGGCCTTTCCACATTCACTGCACTCATAGGGCTTCTCCCCAGTGTGGATAATGGAGTGCCTAATGAGGTTCGTGCTCCAGCAGAAGGTTTTCCCACACTCCATGCATTCATAGGGCTTCTCTCCACTGTGAATCCGTTGGTGCCTCGTGAGGCCTGACCTGCGGTTGAACGCCTTCCCACACTCGCTGCACTCATATGGTTTCTCCCCTGTGTGGATGCTGAAGTGTCGAATGAGATCTGCCCGATTGCTGAAGGCTTTCCCACATTCTTTGCACTCAAAAGGTTTTTCTCCAGTATGGGCCCTCTTATGCAAGATGAAAGTGGAGCAGTGGGTGAAGGCCTTTCCACACTCACTGCACACATAGGGCTTCTCCCCAGTGTGGATCCGCTGGTGCCTCTTGAGGTAGGACCTGTGGTTGAAGGCCTTCCCACACTCGAGGCACTCAAAGGGCTTCTCCCCAGTGTGGATGACGTAGTGGTGAATGAGGGCTGCACTCTCACAGAAGGCCTTCCCGCACTCACTGCACTCATAGGGCTTCTCCCCAGTGTGAGTCTGTTGGTGCCACATGAGGTACGACCTGTGTTTAAAGACCTTGCCACACTCGAAGCACTCGTAAGGGTTCTCACCACTGTGGATGATGTAGTGTCGAATGAAACCTGGCCTGTCTCGGAAGGCTTTTCCACATTCTTTGCACACAAAGGGTTTTTCGCCCGTGTGGCTCCTGTTATGCAGGACAAAAGTGGAGCGGTGAGTGAAGGCCTTTCCACACTCATTGCACTTATAGGGCTTCTCACCGCTGTGAATCCGCTGGTGTTGTGTAAGGTGTGATTTTCGGTTGAAGGCCTTCCCACACTCCATGCACTTATAGGGCTTCTCCCCTGTGTGGACCATGTGGTGCTGAAGGAGGTAAGTGCTCTTACTAAAGGTTTTTCCACACTCTGTGCATTCATAGGGCTTCAATCCAGAGTGAATCCTCTCATGTCGAGCAAGGAGGCGTTTCTTGTCAAAAATTTTCCCACATTCATTGCATTTAAAAATATTTTCCTCATCCTGAATCATGGGATCTTTACCTAATTTGCATGAGTCATGGTCAAGGACAGCACCTCCTGGCTCCTGTACAATCCTTGAACATACACCATCAGCTGTCCCTAAATCGCCATGTTCAGAGCTTGATTTCCTAGGGAGCTTCTCCAACTGGGGATCTATCTCTGGTTTCAAGTGTCCTTCTTGCAATTCCAATGGCCCATCCTGATCCCTGGTTTGGTCCACCTGGGAATCTTCTAGGGCTCCAGCTCCTTGTGTTAGTTGTTCCTGAAGTGAAGCTCTCTCCGACAGACCTGGCTCACAAATGATAGGTTCTGTGGTCTTGAATTTTTCTCTGTCACCTGAAAGAAATCCAATACACAACAAAGCCTGTTAATAATGCCATTATAGAAGTAACAGCACACCATTTCTGCAATAAAAAAAATAAAAATGAAAATACTGCCTGTGTATCTGCTGTTTTGCTACCTTTGAATCCCAGAAATACAATCTTTCTTTCCAGGTCTCTGGACTTTGACACTTTGAATGGGAGACCCAAGGGAGGGGCAGGGTTATTGAACAATGGTCAATTCAAGGTTGGATATTTACATAAATAGGTAACACATTTGGAGCCCTAGATAGTTTATGCTGAAGAGATGACTCAGGAAAGGCCTCACCACACTAGAAACACTGTGTGATTAGAGGGGTGGGGCATTGAGCCACGACATAACAACTGGGCCTCTAGAAAGAAATAGAGGGAAGGCAGGAGACTGAGTCACATAAGAATGAGTCAATAAGAGTCAATAAAATTCTGGACTCTGAAGCCAGTTGCAATTCCTAGGTCAGCAATACTTTCTGCATGTATTGTCATACATCAATGCTAGGAAGGTAACTGACGCTAAGAGAGTTCTCCCTGAGAACATGGTACTCATGTTTGGAACTCCTCCAAAAACTATTCCTGAAAAACACTTGATGCAGACCTACTAGTCAAAGACTTTACAAAAACTACCTTAAAGAAATTCAAAGAGCTAAAAGGAGATAAGAAAATCAAGAAAATTATGAACAAAATGAAAATGCCAATAAAGAGCTAGAAAACCTAAAAAGAAACCAATGAGAACTTTTGAAGCATGAAAATACAATAAGTATTATTGTATTGAAAAGTTCACCAGAGGGCCACAAAGGAAGATTCCAGCAGGATGAAGAATGAATTGGCAAAAGAAGTGAGGACAACGGAAATTATCACATCTGAGAAAAAAAGACTGAAGAAAAGTGAACAGAGCCTAATGGAACTGTGATATACCACAAAGTGAACTAATATACTCATTGTGGGATTCCCAGGAGGTGAGAAAAAGGCTCAGAAAATCTGAAGAAATGGCTAAAAACTACCCAAATTTAAGTAAAGACATCAATATAAATATCTAAAAACCTCAATGAACTCCAAGAAAGATAAACTCCAACAGACTCATACTAAGAAAAATTATAATCTAACTTTGAAAGCCAAAGATAAAGTATCTTAATATCAAGCATGAAACAACTCCTCAAACAGAAAGGATCTTCTATTAGAATATCAGCAGTGTTCTCATCATAATCTCTGGAGACCATAAGGGAATGGGCTAATATATTCAACGGCTTAAAAAAAAAAAAAAAGTCAACCAGGAATCCTATATCTGGCAAAACTGTCCTTCAAGACTGTGGGAGAAATTAATACACTCCATATATAAAAGCTGAGGGAGTTTACCAATAGACCTGCCTTGCAAGAAATTCTCAAAGGAGTCCTGCCAGGTGAAATGAAAGGACACAGAAGAAACTCAAAATCATATGAAGAAATAACAATCTTGAGAAAGGCAAATACATAGGCGATTATAAAAACTAGTATTACTGCAACAATGGTTTGTAAGTCTAATTTTTGTTTTCTATGTAATTTAGGAGATTAATTTTTTTCAATGATTAACCTAAAAGCTAGTATTATTATAACATGTTTATAACTCTGCATGTAGTTTTCTACATAATTTAAGAGACTAATGCATTTAAAATACTTATTAGATTAAGTTATTGGGGCATTTAATACTTAAAGATGTAATTTGGTAACATGAACAACTGAAAGGGGTGAGAACAGAGTTATAAAAGAGTATTTTTTTATGTTATTGAAGTTTAGCTGCTATAAAATCAAATAAGTGTTTTAATTTAAGATGTTAAATGTAATCCCACAAAGAAAATAGCTATAGAATATACACAAAAGGAAATAAGAAAGGAATTTAAACATTTAACTATAAAAAAATAAACACAAGGGCAGACAGTAATGCAGGAAATGATAGACTAAAAAAGCTATAATGCATATAGAAAACAAATATCTTAAAATAAAAAATGTAAAAAAAAAATGGGGGACACTTCACAATGAATCATGCACAAAGAAGACATAATACTTATTAATCTATGCCCCCAATCAGGGAGCTCCGAAACATATAAAGCAATTACTAACAGAACTAAAGGGAGAAACAGACCAAAACGCTATCGTAATAGGGGACCTAAATACGCCACTATCGGATATGGACAGAACATACAAACAGAAAATCAATAAGGAAATAACATCCTTAAATGATCCATTAGACCAACTAAACATAGTTGACATTTACAGAGCCTTCTATCCCAAATCAGCGGATTATACATTCTTCTCTAGTGCACATGGAACATTCTCAAGGATTGACCACATACTAGGACAAAGAGATCGCCTCAACAAATGTAAGACAGTTGAAATCATAGCAACCATATTCTCTGATCATAATGCTTTGAAACTAGAGATCAACTGTAAAAAGAAAGCTAAAGAACCACAAATACATGGAGATTAAACAACATGCTACTGAAGAACCACTGGGTCAGAGATAAATAAAAAGAGAGATCAAGAAATACATAGAAACGAACGATAATGATTGTACAACATATCAGAACTTTTGGGACATGGCAAAAGCGGTCATAAGAGGAAAGTTTATATCATTACAGGCCTATCACCAAAAACAAGAGCGAACCCAAATAAACAACCTAACGCTTCATCTTAAAAATTAGAAAAGAACAAATGAGACCTAAAGTCACTAGAAGGAAAGAAATAATCAAAATTAAAGCAGAAATAAATGAAGTTGAAAATAAACAACAACAATAACAACAACAAACAATAGAAAAAATCAATGCAACAAAGAGCCGGTTCTTTGAAAAGGTTAATAAAATTGACAAACTCCTGGCTAGATTCACTAAAGAAAAAAGAGAAAGTACACATATAAACAAAATCAGGGATGAAAGAGGGGAAATTACGACACACTGCAGCAGTACGAAGGATCATACAAGAATACTATGAAAATATATATAAAAACAAATTTAATAACCTGGAAGAAATGGACCAGTACTTAGAAAAATACCACTTTCCTAGACTGACTCAAGAAAACTGGAAAATCTAAATATACCAATTAGCAGTATGGAAGTTGAAACAATCATCAGAAACCTAACTAAAAGTAAAAATCCAGGACCAGATGGCTTCACCAGTGAATTCTACCAAACATTTAAAGAATATTTAATACCTATTCTCCTCAAACTCTTCTAAAAACTCGAAGAGGAGGCAATACTTCCCAACACATTTTCTGAGGCTAATATAACCCTGATACCAAAACCTGGTAAAGATAACACAAAAAAAGAAAACTACAGACCAATATCTCTCATGAACACAGATGCAAAAATCCTAAATAAGATACTAGCGAACTGAATACAGCAACATATTAAAAAGATTATACACCACGATCAAGTGGGCTTCATCCTAGAGGCACAGGGATGGTTCAACATATGCAAATCGATTAATGTGATACACCACATAAGCAAATTATCAATAGATGCAGAAAAAGCCTTCAACAAGATACAGCACCTATTTATGATCAAAACACTTAACAAAATTGGTACAGAAGGAAAATACCTTAACATAATAAAGGCCATATGACAAGCCCTCAGCCAACATTTTACTTAATGGTGAAAAACTAAAAACCTTCCCCCGTCCAAGATCAAGAACAAGGTAGGGCTGTCCACTATTGCCACTGTTATTCAATATAACACTGGAGGTCCTAATGAGTGCAATCAG
>NW_006438873.1:239456-274086 GCF_000325575.1 Pteropus alecto
AGAGACTCATGGACATGTACAGTGGACTAGTGGTTATCAAGGGGTAAGGGGTGTGGGGAGTGGGGAGGTAGATGGGGGAAAAAAAATTTTAATTTCTTCAATTAAAAACATTTAAAAAAAAGAAATAAAAAAGAAAAGAAAAATATCAAAACAACAGAAGTATCTCCATATCAGAAATTAGTTAAAATGTAAATGAATTAAACTACCTAATTGAGAGACACACGATTCAACTACAGGCTGTCTGTAAGAGACTCAATTTAGATCCAAAGACACAAATATATTGAAAGTAACTAGACGGAAAAAGATATTTTGTACAAATACTAACCAGAAGAGAGCAAGGTGGCTATATAAACATCAGACAAAATAGATTTAAAATCAAAGAAGACTACAAGTTATACTGAAGGACATTATATACAGTCATGCATCTCTTAACAACGGGGATACGTTCTGAGAAATACGTCTTTAGGTGATTTCGTTGTTGTGTGAACATCGCAGAGTGTATTTACTGAAACCTAGATGATATAGCTTAGGGGTCCCCAATCCTCAGGCTGTGGACCAGTATTGGTCCATGGCCTGTTAGGAACTGGGCCACACAGCAGGAAGTGAGCAGCAGACAAGCGAGCAAAGCTTCATCTGTATTTGTAGCCACTCCCCAGTGCTAACATCACCACTTAGCTCTACCTCAGATCATCAGACATTAGATTCTCACAGGAGAATTGGTCTCTGGTGCCAAAAAGGTTGGGACCACTGATATAGCCTACTACACACCTAGGCTACATGGTACAGCCTATTGCTCCTAGGATACAAACATATACAGCATGTTACTGTACTGAATACTATAGGCGATTATAATATAATGGTAAGTATTTGTGTCTCTAAATATAGAAAAGGTACATTAAAAGTATGGCATAAAAGATTATAATGAGATTATCATCTTACGGAACCACCATAATATATGCAGTCCTTCATTGACCAAAATGGCATTATACAGTACATGACTGTATTAACAAAAAGTATAATATAGCAATAAGATATATCAATTGTAAATACATAATTACAGACCATCAAAATATATGAAGCAAAAATTAACAGAATGGAAGAGACAATTCTACAATAATAGATGAAGACTGATACTCCATTCTCAATAATAGATAAAATAACCAGACAAAAAAATAAGTAAAGACTTAAACAATTTAATAAACCAACTGTATCTAACATACATGTAACATTCTACCTAACAACAATAGCATACACGTTCTTCTTAAGATCACATGGGATATTTTCCAGGGTAGACAGTATGTTAGGCCACAAATTTAGTCTCAGTAGATTTAGTATATGTGCTGCTGAAACGAGCATAGTCTCAATAGATTTAAAAAGATATCATGCAAGGATGATTCGTTTCTAACAAAAACAAAAACTTATCATATCAAAACTAATGGGATGCAGTGGAAGCAGAGTTAAGAGGGAAATTTATAGCCATAAATGCTTAGATTAAACATCAAAAAATATTTCAAATCAACAACCTAATGTGACAACATAGGGAAGTAGGAAAAGAGCATATTAAACCGAAAGCTAGCAGAAGGAAGAAAATAATAAAGATTAAAGATATATGATATAGAAAATAGAAAAATTGAGAAAATAAAAAAAACCCCAAAAACTTGGTTCTTTAAAAAGGTCAACAAAATTGGCAGAACTTTAGCCAGATGAAGTAACAACAACAACAAAAAAAGATATTCAAATTATTAAAATCAGAAATGAAAGTAGGGACATTCCTGTTGATCCTACTTATACAGAAATTTTAAAAAAGAGTATAAGAGAATATTATGAACCTCTGAATACCAACAAATTGGATAACCTATACGAAATGGACAAATTCCTAGAAACAAAACCTACAAAGACGAAATCAAAGAAATAGAAATCTGAATAGATTAATCTGAAATCTAATAAAAAATCTCCCAACAAAGTAAAACCTTGGACCTGATGGCTTCGCTAGTGAATTCTACCAAACATTTTTTAAAAAGAACTAATACCAATCCTTCTCAAACGCTTCCAAAAAACTAAAGAGGAAGAAACACTTCTAAACACATTCTGAGACAAGCATTACTCTGATATCAAAGTCCAAGACACTACAAGAAAAGAAAATTACAGACCAATATTCCTCATGAACACCGAGGCAAAAATCCTCAACAAAATATTAGCACACACTGAATCCAGTAGCATATTAAAAAGATCATACACAATGACCAAGTGGGGTTTAATCTTGTAATGCAAGAATGGTTTGACACATGAAAATTGATCAGCATAACACATATTAATAGAATGAAGGAAAAAGCCAACATGATCATTTCAACTTATGCAATAAATAGTACTAACAGCTTACTTTTCATGAGCCACTTACTATGGCTCAGACACTGCACTCAGTAGGTTTACATGTGAATGCCTTATGTGATTACAGCCCTAACGATCTGTTGACGTGGAAACTGTTATTACTAGCATTTTCTGCAAATAGACTGAGTGTAGTCAACTACACTGACCAAACCCTTTCCTCCTCAAATTGGACACACAGCTTCACCACACTTCCCAGCCCCACACAGCTAAGTGTGCTCGAACACCTAGTTCTGCCAGTGGGATGTGAGGGGAACTGGTGTTTGTGGGCGTGGGTGTGACATCCTCCCTTCCTCTCTCCATCCTCCTCTGCCAGCTGGAGGATGTCAGGAGCACCTAAAGCCACATGTTGATGGCAGAATGCACCCGGATCCCTGAATAACTGGGTGGTACACAGCTCCCTGATGACCCACACAGACACAGCTGTGAGTGGGAGAAACAGCTTCCGTAGGCTAAGCACTGAGACTGGAGTTTCTCTAATCTGGTAGCTAGTTTTAACTCACACAAAGACACGATGAGATCGTGTGACTCTGCTACGGCCACAGAGTGGGTGATCAGCGAGCTGGGCTTTGAGCCCAAAACAGGTCTTAGCTCACACACCTCTGTCCTCCATGAGGTCAGAGGGCCCATGGGACCAAGGGCTCCACAGCTTCCAAACCACCAGACAGGCCACAACAAGAAGTTTCCCTGGGGATCCATGGCCAGTGGTCTCCTCCAGGTCCCAAGACTGTGAGGACTCCCACTTGCCCACCTCTCGGCTCCTACCTGGACAGGTGCTTTGGGAGAGGTCTCTGTCCACCATCCACAACTCCTGTCCATGCTCCAGCTGGTAGATCAGCTCAGGTCTGGGAATAGGACACCCTGTTCGTGCAGAGAGAGAGGACATGAGGATTTTTGTGAAAAGAAAGAACACCAATCTAGTCTGGGACTTCAGGATGAGAACAAGATCTCGAATGAAGCTGCTTCCAAATGCACAAACAAAAACTGACAGGTGACCTGGAACAAAGATATGCCATATTGACACAGAGGTTTTATTCCTAATACTAAATCAAAAACTAATATATAGAGAGTATAACCACATTCAAAGGACTGTGTCAAGCAATTTAAATGCATTATATCATTTCAAAATTGAAATAAATTTATGGAGTAATTTAAACAACTGACATATTTAAAATACTGACTCTTTCCATTCAGAACAAAGTTTTCATTGACCTTGGTCTTTTTTCAGATCCTAAGCTATGTTTTATATCGTTCTTCCTATAGACCACAGACAAAATAAGGATTCTCTCAGGATTTCCACATAGCGTCCCCAGCAAGTACGTACTGTGATCAGCACCATTACAGATGAAGAAACCAAGGCTCAAGCAGATAACATGATTTGCCAAAGAGCAGAGAAGTGGTGAATAGCAGGGCCAATACAGAAACCCAGGTATAGCCATCTCTGCTCTCTGTGCTGGTTTACAACAAAGCTACACAACTCTGCTCCAGAAGGTGCTGGTCCAGACATGAGGGTAAAGAGAATCCTGATGAGAGTAATAACAGTAGTGGTCACAGCGGGCTTCTCAATCGCTAACCTGCATCACAGTAGGCACTGTTCTGAGCGCTTTGCGTAAGTTGCCCACTTACCCTTGCCATAGACCTGGGAAGGAGATACCATATTACTTCATTTACCAATGAGCACACTGAGGCACAGACAGGCTCAGTAACTTGTCTGGGGCCACACAGTTTTCAAGGACCAGAGCTGGACTGAATACCAGGGTTCTGGCTCCAGGCCTTTATCTTCCAAACGCTCCATGAAGGAGGAAATGGAATCTAGATTTTCTCTCAAAAATTAGGAGAAAGGAAAGAGAGAAAATAAAGGAATAGATTCCTGCAGTTGTCCCTCAGTGTCCCCGATGAAGTGTCTAATTGGAGTTTCTCAACCTCGGCATGATTGATTTTAGATACAGAAAACTCTCTGAAGAGATGGGGAAGGAGAATGTGTGTCCTGTGCATTATCAGGATGTTTAGCAGCATTCCAAGTCTCCACCTACTAGACGCTTGAAGCATTGTCATCCCAGTTGTGACAAACAAAAATGACTCCTGACATTGCCGTGTCTTCCCTGCGAGACTACATCATCCCTCAGTGAGAACCACTGGCTTAGAAAGAAATACGTAGGGATTTTGTGAGCAGGATGCTGAGGAGGTGACTGTGTTGAATGGAGGGACTATGTGAAAGGGGAAAATATCCAAGAACATCCGCCAAGCAGACAGAACAAACAGCACCTGCAGAGACTCAAGCAAGTGTGTGGCTGGGGCAGCTGGCTTGAAGCCAGCATGACTGAGTGGCGTGAGCCTGAGGAAAGCACGTGGAGGTGAGTGATGAGGTAAGGAGGGCCAGGTAGTAGACTATCATTTTTTAAAATTTTGTAATAAAATAGCTAAATATATCAAACATTTCCTAACTTGGTTTAATCTCTTCTCACTGACATGAATCTTAATTACGGCTCTCTAAAAATAGGTATACCTTATCCTAAGCCCTAGATTTACCATCCTTTCCCCTTGGGCTGACTGCACTCTGATTATCTTCATGCAGAGCCACACCCAAGCTGGGGTTTCTTGACCTTGGCCCGCTTGACACCTTGGGCTGCACAATCCTTTGTCAAGGAGCCTGTCTTGTCTTGTTTGTTGAATGTAGCAGCATCACTGGACTCTACCCACTAGAGTCATGTGGTTCCCAGTTCCTGGGTCAGTCAGTCTACTAGATGCCAGTACTACGCCCACACATGTGTGACAATCAAAAGTGGCCACACGTATGGTGAAATGTCTCCTGGGGGACAAACTGCCGGCTGCTGAAAAGCACCGCTCTAACCTCTCTCTCTGACAGGACTTAGGAGACAGAGACGGTCAAGAGAGCATGTGAGATAAAGAGGCCATGTGGTTCAGAACAACAGAACAACACCTGGGGCCACCAGGACGAAGACCTTCCAGGGGCCTGCCTCATACTCACTGGAAGAGCATCCCATCACACATGGCCTGACGACTGGCCTGGAGGGGACATATGAGCCCACCAGATTCACTCAGTCAGGTCCCCCTCTGGAATCCAAAGTAGGGAGCTCAGACAGAGGCCAGTCTGTGTTGGACACTGGGGTGACAGGTCCAGGGATAATGGGCTCAGATAGCCATTCCTGCCTCAAGGATGCCCCAGAGAGCTCAGTAGCAAAGAAAGAAAGAGAAACAACATAAACATGCAAAGAAGGAGAGACAGGGAGTCTGGGAGCCACAGACAGCAGGGACTGAGGTGCCCAGTCCTATCGCAAACTCGCTGAAGAGAAAAAGCCATTCTGAATAAAGAAACCTGAGCAGACCCAGAGAACGAAGCCAGGACAAGAGACCCGGGAACCGGGGCATAATCGTGTGGTTTCCAGTTCCTGGGTCAGTCAGTCCCTCAAGGGATTCCCCAGACATCCTGCCTTTGGGGTCTGTGGAACACCCCCATTTCCTTCCACACTTTCTAGGAGCCTACCATGGCAGAGTGGGGAGGACTTACCCAGAGATACTAGGTGCCCACAGTTTTCTAGCATCACTTCCTGGTACAGGGTCCTCTGGGACAAGTCCAGCTGCCCCCACTCCTCCTGGGTAAAAGTCACAGCCACATCATCGAAGGTCACAGACATCTGGAAAGTCAAAGAGAGGTGGTAGCGTTGGCCTTGGGGCTGTTGCATGGAATCAGAGCTCACTCTGCATCATGGTACAGGTGCGGACATTAAGGCCCCAATCATCCAACACCTCCTGAGGGACAAACTATGTGCTGGGCTCAAGGGGGAGGTGGACAATGCTCTGGACATAATAAAACAGTGTAAAAGAGAAGCCTCCTATGTGGAAGCCACTGGAAAATGACACATGACAGTAGAAATGACACAAAGACTTTGAAATGCAGACAGTGAGGACTCTAAAATGTCAGAAGATGAGAAAGCAATGATACCACTATGGTAACAACAGCAGCACCTGAGTCTCATCGGTCCTGCTATGTGCCTGCCCCATGCCGAGGACTTCACATCATAACTTAAAGCGACTAAAAGTCCCCAGTTCAATAAGCCATCGTTTTCACCAGTGTCTGACAAAAACACTGCATATGGAGTTTGCCTTGGTAATGTTACTCCCACCACCGTATTCTACACATTCTCAATGTGAATCGTCCAGCAGATTCAGGACCATATCTTTGTGATGACCAGACCCACTAATTAAATATACATGATACAGCCACCTCACTCTCAGATGCACAGCCCTACTACTGCAGATTTAACACTTAACTGCCACAAGACATTGGCTCATGCTTTTTCACTTGCACCTTCAGTGCTCACATCTCTGCTTTCTAGCTTCAGCCTGTCAATTTTCTCTACTTAATATTTCAATTAAACACCTGGAAATTCCTAATAAATTAACTGGTTCTTACATAGGAACCCTGCAATATTACTCATTTCTGGTGCTGGATGAACTCGCATCACCTGGCACATTTTGGAAAGTAGGTAAGGACAGAAAATTCAACTAGGGTCTCAACACTGAGTATCAAATGAAAACTCTCTGATGTGCAGTCACATAACATCCTATATGATTGGTTAGGGGTGCACATATGGTTTTCTCCGGTTAGTCTTAAGTCGGAAGTGGGGAAAAAATTGGAGAGTTAGTAATTAATCAAGTCTCGGCCATTTTGGACCGATAGTTACAGAAGTAACTGTTTAGCTTCCTGGACTGTCACTATAAATTTAATCTGGCTTCCGGTTAGTTGACTTAGAGCAGGCTAGCTTCCTGGATTGCTTATTGTAAGTAAGGGGCTGGTTTACTGGGCAGGATGCAGCAGGTTGTGGGTCAAAGTTCAAATTTCTATCTGGTCCGTCTACTGTCCGTTTGTATAGTCTCTCATGTCCTAAGACTGGAGATAAAGTGACAAGCCAACTCCACTTGTAAATAAACGACAAGGACAAAGGAGAATCCAATGGCTGTCTTGGCTCCACCCTGCCCAGGAGACCTCTCCGAACCAGCAGAGAACCTGCAATGACCAAAACAACCGCCACTCACCTGCGCTGGGTCCGTCCACGCCGCCGCCATCACGGGACCCTGTGGAGAGAGCCAGGCCCGAAGAGGCGGTGACAGAGGCGCGCTCAGCCGACCGCCGCCCCTACCTCGCCCTCGGGGTGACCTCGGCTGACTGTCACCTTCTCCGCTGACCGAGAGGCTTGCAGCTCGTTCAAAGGGGCGGAAGTGCATCTTAATCTTCTTGCTCATTGTCGAAGAGCCGCACTGGAAGCGGCCACAGAACAGCGATGCCCTCCCGACAGCTGGCGTGGACAGAACCGTCGCACGAGAATGACGTATACACCAAGCCGCCGGAAATCCCGCTTCCTCAGCGGGCCACAGGAAATACCCCTGTCCTGAGCCGTCTTTGGCACAGCGCCCGCTGCACACTCGCCATGCAGAGCCTTCTGGGTAATGTAGTTTTTTCTCTACAACGAAGCCACCGGAGATCGCGTTCCATAGCCGGTTGTCCCCAGTGTAAAAGCTTTACCAGGCCCAGAGCGGCGGGTCACACCCGCCTCGTCACGTCTCTTCATACGACACAGGGAAACCAAGGAGAGGAGGCGAGGCCCTTGGTTCTCCGCCCAAGGAAAGTGAGACTCAAGAGATGGAGACTTTCACCCTTGGTCGGGGCAAGTGCAAAGGTGCGACATCCGGCCCTCTGCTTGCCTCCTGACTGCTCCGTGCGCCTCATCTCTTTTTTAGATCCTCTTGTAGGAGATGCGGATAAATGAGCAGTCAAATTAACCACCAAAAGTAGGACACCGGAAGTTCCCCTCGGACGTAGTGTGCCACAAGGACAAGTCTCTTGGGCCTTCTTTGGCCCAAAGTCACCTCCACGTGATGCCGGGACTTCTGGGTAATACTCTTAATCCCAGATCACCGGATGAGTGGTTTGCCATCCCTGAGATGGGGAGGCTGCATGTAGGGGTGATTTGGAAGACTCCACTTTCCAGCATGGTCAGTTTGAAATAATCGGTAAGACCACAAAGCGTGTCACATAGGCACTTCAACCTACGTCTGAACATTGGGAGAGGGATTGTGCGTGGATATGTAAATTTGGGAGTTGTCAGAGTATTCTGTTATTTCAAATCACGATACCACCAAAAAAATGAGAATAGGTGGAGAAAGGAAAAGACAGGGGTGAATTATGAACCAACCCAACATTATGTAGTGGCAGACAAGAAACCAACAGCCATGTTAGGAATTCTAACGTTCCTTCTAGAATTATATTGCCCAAAGTCTTATAAATCAATCTCTGACTTCTTTTGTTTTCTTCTCATGATTGTGAAGGTCAGGTAATAAAATCCAGCTTCTAATGTGTAGAGAATACATGCAGTTATGAAAATGGAAACTTCAAAAAATCAAGAGATTTAATTTTTAAAGTGGAAGAAAGCATAGAGGCAGGATGTCAAGTCATGGATTGAGGTGGAGTTAATTTCCTAGAAGATGCTGTTTATAAAAGATTATAGAGAAACGTGGCTTAATTAGCACACAAGGAATAATGCTAATCATCATTGGCGATCGTAACTTACCTATATTGGAAGAAAAACATAATTCTTCTTTTCACATGTGGTTGACCCTTATAGTTATGAAATGGTTTGGGGTTAGGATGTAAAACAGATATTAAAGCTAAGATTTGTATATTGTGTCATGAGAGGTAGAATGTCGGAAATCAATGTGGATGAGAAAAGCTATATATAGTTATTGGAGATCTTTGAAATCCTACTGTAAAGCATGTCAGATTTTTCTTTATTAAAACTTATATCATCTGGTATTCAATGTTGAGGCCTTAGTTGATTTTTCTATCCTTATCTACTGTCCAAAATGTCCCTGCTGATGTGAGTTTATCCAGCACTAGAAATGAGTAATATTGCAGGGTTCCTATGAACCAGTTAATTTATTAGGAATTGCCAAATGTTTAATTGAAATATTAAGTCAAGAAAACTGATAAGAAGATGAAGCTAGAAAGCACAGAAGATGCAGCTGAAAACCCATGAGCCAATGTCTTGGGACACTTAAATGACAGATTTGCAGTACAAGGGCTGTGCATCTGAGTAGAAAGGCTGACTTATTTATATTTAATGAGTGGGTCTGCATATCATAGGGATATCATCCTGCATCTGCTGAACATTTCACATTGAGGAGAATGTAGCATACAGTGGCAGGAGTAACATTACCAAGGCAAACTCCATTTTTAGTCAGGAGCCACTGCAGTTTCAATGCCTACAATGAACAGAATACATATTTAAGCTCTTAGCTGAGTCTAGATGTTTACTCTAGTACAGTCAGCTTATCGAGGATGAAAGGAGCAACTGCCAGAGGGATACAAGGGAAGGCTGGAAGAACATTCCCTAAATTGCTGCAAGCAGAAGGTGTGATTTCAGAAAAGGTGATGTTACATTTATTATTAGGGATGATTTCTTCTGATACAATCAGAAGGTTACACACCATGCAGATGTGACATTATTTGAGAATTGGATGGCACTGATGTACAGTGAGACGTTTTACCTTGAAGACAGTCAAATGTTGGATGTCAGTATAAAAAAAGTGAAGCCTCTGGGTTTATCAAAGTCCTGTTTTACAAATGGCGTACTCCTGAAAACACAGGAAATAGTAAGATGAGTGTAGGAGTCAATGTGATAGGTGGCACATCATTCACCACTGGGGTGCTTATCTGTAGAAAGTAGTCACTAGTTTTCAAGGAAGAGTGGTTAAGTCACCATCCTTGGGGGCTAGGAGGGGCATCATTTGGGGCCCCTCTCATGGAAAAAGAGTTCTACAGAAATAATGATTCTACCCAGTTACATACCAACTTCACAACTATAAAGACCTGGTACAAAATGATTCGGCTTTTATTAATTAGCATCTTATATTTTAAAAGAGAAGAAACAAAAGGCAGATGAGATAGCAAAGCCAGGAGAGCTCCCTGAACAAACACAAAGGAACAGGGGTGGACAGGGTTCAGGAAGCCATGTGAGCAGATGGAGGCAGCACTCTCCGAGAGTGGGCCTGAACCCAGGGATGCTGCAGGATCTGGGCCAAAGGCAGCCGCTCCAAGGGCTGGTATCTGAGGAGTTTGCTGATCAAGTTCTGGGCCCCCAAAGGGAATGATGGAGGAAATCTTACATCAACCTGATGAGGCCAGAAAAGAAACGAGAACTGTGGTTAATTTCTTTGATCCATGTTCTCTCTGTTCTTGGAGAAGGATCAAGGCACTGCTCTGGATCTTAGTAAACAAATTTCATGTGTGTCCTATACTCTGCAGAGCCTACCAGCCACCAATGACTGGCTCCTCCATGAATGCCCAGAATGTGGCCATCTCACCTTGAGGATGCGTCTGCAGGTCTCAGAGTGGGAAGTGCTCTCAAAGGGTGGACTTCCCACCAGCAGCTCATAGCAGAGCACCCCAATGCACCACAGATCCACCTTCTCATTGTATGTTCTCCCCTCAATCATTTCTGGGGGCAAGTAGTCCAGAGTCCCGCACATTGTATTTCTTCTGGAAGAAGGCAGAGAGAGAAGTGAGCACTGTGCAGAGGCCCAGAACAAAGGAAATCCCTCTTCCCCAGCTTCTAGTGAGACGGGAGACCCTAGGAAATCCTGAGAAGTCCCTGCCCTAGAGTGGAAACACCAAGTTTTAATACGGATCAAAGTTCAGAGAAGGCAAGTACTGGGACCCACCATTTTCATACTTTGGAATTAGTCATACCATTATTTAGCCCATGATCCAGGGTGTTTTCACAAGAATAATCTGGGCATCAAAGATTTAGAACAAACTGATGGTGCATCAAAAAAAGATCACGTAAAAGAATTATGATTTATTCATACAATAAACTTCCTGGAATTATGGAGCAATAGTTCTTTATTTACATGGAAACTTATTGGTAAAGTAATGTTATCGGAGATCAAAAAATAAAAGATATGGTTGAACCACATTCTTTCAGTCTCCGAATACATATTAAACACATGCATTTGAAAAAGGCAGTCCAGTTATGCAGCACCTGACGATGGGGAGAGATGCATCTCAGAAATGCATGATCAGGCGATGGGGAGAGATGCATCTCAGAAATGCATGATCAGGCGATTTTGTCATTGTGTGAACATAAGAGTGCACTTACACAAACATAGAAGGTATAGCCTACTACACACATAGGCTGCCTGGTATAACCTATTGCTCCTAGGCTACAAAACCTGTACAGTATCTTACTGTACTAAATACTGTAGGCAATACTTATACAATGGTATTTGTGTATCTAAACGTAAAACATATACAGTAAAGATACAGGATGAAAGATAAAAACAACTTGACACCTGTATAGGGCACTTACCATTGAGCTTGCAGGACTGGAAGTCACTGGGTAAGTCAGTGCGTGAGTGAAATGCAGAGTGAGTGTGAAAGCCTAGGATATGACTGGATACTACTATAAGCTTTATAAATACTGTACACTTAGTGGGGATACTTACCAGTCAGCCAATCTTCTGTTTTTCCTTTGCTATTTTAAAAAGGAAAGAAGATAAAGGATTGCATCTTCACTTGCATAATTCTGCTGAAATAATTCAGAAATATGTCCATGGTGGTTTACTTGGTTTTCTTTTTTTCATCATAAATTTGCTTATAAGCAGATAATGTACCATGAACATTCCTCTCTACTAATGAATCTTCTGTGTTAGAGTCCATGTTTTCAAATTTTTTAAGGAGCTTGTTGAAGTCTGCAAAAGCTTCTGCTAAACCCTTTTTGTGAATTTTCTTCAGGGTTCTTTATCTTCTGCAGCGTCCTTTGCTCTTGCCTCTTCTTCAGCTATACGCTCCTGCTCTAGTTCCATCAACTCCTCATTGGTCAGTTCCTCAGGAATCACCTCCAGGAGTTCCTCATTGTCATCCTCATCCACGCCCAGGGTAAAGTTGTTTGCCATCTCAACCACAGCCTTGTTGATTTTTGCAACCTCATCATCCTTGGCGAATTCTTTAAAGTCCTGGATGAACCTGCTGAGTGTCTTACCATTCATACTTTCCTTGATGACATCACCCCAAGCCCAAGCAAGGTTCTTGATGTAGTCAGATGTAATCCTTCCAGAATTGCATCAGTATGGTATAGTAAATACATAAACCAGTAACATAGTAATTTATTGGCATTATCAAGTATTATGTACTGTACATAAAGTATGTGCCATACTTTCATAGGACTGACAGCACAGTAGGTTTGTTTATACCATCATCACCACAGACACGAGTAATGCATTGCATTACAACATCATGTTGGTTGTGTCGCTAAGAGATACGAATTTTTCAGCTCCATGATAATCTTATGGGACTACCATCGTATATGCGGTCCATCTTTGACCAAAACATTATTATGCAGTGCATTACTGTATTTAAATAGAAACCTAGGTTTGTAGCTGGATCTTACACGTGGAATGTATTAAATTGGTTCATTCCTAACCAGCACCCAGGCCCACCCCACCACCACCTGACCTACCTCAGAGAGGGGGTATGCACAGACCAGCCAAAGTCTGCAATCTTCACCTCGCCCCTGAATCCCAGCAGCAGGTTTTCTGGCTTAATATCCCTGTGAATCACCTTATTCTCATGGCAGTAGGTCAGAGCATCTGCCAACTCTTCCATTATCTGTGAGGCGAGAAAAAAAGTCTGAGATCAAAACTGTCAAGACTACCGAGGTAAAAATACTCATCATGCATTGTACAACTGTAGTGGAATCTTTTATTTCCTGGTAACCAACTCCATTACCTCCTTAACAGCACCATAATTTTTGGTGGGGGAGGATTTTCTCTTCCCCATTTTATGTGGTCTCGTAGGATGGATGCTAAAGGAGACATAAAGGATGCCCTAGCTGTAGCCAGACATAGGACTATACCGAGCCAATCAGATGATCTTCCACAGGACTTGAGGCCCGAGGAAATGATACAAAAACAGGAGGAAAGCCAAAAGATCATTCATTCTGGCAGCGAGCTGACTCAACCATTCTGCTGCGATGATCACTGCTCTGGATCACGTGGAGCCTTCTAGAAATCTCATTTCCTCTATCTAAGACAAGTTCCACTCATTTATTCAGCAGACTCCCTCATAGCCTTTCAATATGTTTCTCTGCATAAGGCAGTGGAGTTAGATTCTGTTGCTTACAACCAAAGAATTCAAACTTATACACACTGCTTATTAATATTCTGGGGATAATTAGCATATCCGAATGTGAAATTTTAAGAGATATATATGTCATTATATAAAATTTATAAAATTTGGATTTAAAAAAAAGCAATCTGGACATTCATGAGAGCCACACGTAGTGACCTCCCCCCATTAGCTCATGGTAAACTCATGGACCCCAGAGCCCCAATCTCCCACCCCACCTCACCGTGGCTGTACGCTGCTCATCTAATGTCTGGCTCTTTTGCAGCTCCCGGTAAAGCTCACCCCTTGGAGCATATTCTAGAATCAGGTACACACGGCGCGCATCATGGAAGTAGTTGTACAGGCGAAGGATATTGGGATGTCTGGAGGAGAGATGGAGGAAAGGTCAGACTCCTCCCTGAGGCCCAAATCATGATGCTGTGACTGGTCACACAAAAAGCAAATTGCGCTGGGACCAGACTAATAATAGCCTGATCTGGGAGTGCCTGAGGGGAGAACAGGGAACAGGCATTTGGTGTGTGACACAAGGAGCTTTACATGGTCTAACTGTAAAAAACTGGAGAAAAATCTTTAAGGTGGAAATAAAAGGCGTATTTGGGAGTTGTATTGGGGGAAATGCTGGGTTTAGATGTCACAGATGGATGAGGCTACAGAAGAACAAGAGTAGAGAACCAGTGTGGGACTCTCATGCAGAGACTGTCCTTACTGTAGATGCGACTGGATTTCAATTTCTCTGCGTAGCTGATGTTCCATTCCTTCCTTCTCTATCTGGGACTTGAAGAGGACTTTCAAGGCCACAATGAAATGGCTTTCCTTGAGCCGAGCCAGGTACACATTCCCAAATTTTCCCTTGCCCAGAGGACGCCCGATTTCAAAGTCATCAATTGTGAGTTGCCGCCTGACAGGGGAAGAAAAAAAAGCCTCAGTTTGGAAGGGAGGTGGAGGGAGAGAGTCAGGGACCCCGAACGCTCGCCTTCCTCTTCCACTTTCCTCTCCCTCTGCTCCTTTCTCTTCTCAAGGGCCCGGCCAGGGTGTCTGGTCAGCAGCTCTCAGTCCCATGAGCCAACACTTCACACGCACAGCTTGCTCTTCACCTCTCCATCCCACTTCCCTTCCTCTCCCAGATACAACGCCAAAGGCACTCACGTCGTGGGCACGCCGGGGAGAGTTTGGCCTTCTGCAACTGCTGAAAAAAAAAGAGCTTTCAACATTTTCTTCTGTGTCCTCTCCCATTCCCCACAAATGGCACCAGGCCTTTTTTCTCAACCCTCTTTCTCTGGTCCTGGTTCTTGTCCCTCTCACCCGTGGGCTGAGCACTGTCGGACTTCACCATAGCTTGTGAGTGACTCATGAGAAGAGATGGTGACGAAAAGTCGCCTTCCTGCGCCCTGTGGAACTGGGTGTGCAGGTCCGGGTAATCCTAAAGAGCGGTGGCAGGAGGTAACACTCAGGCTGAGGTTCTTCCAGTCTCGATCTGCTTCCGCGGCGGCCTCAGGCACCGTCTGGGGGGGTCCTGAGTAACTTACCAGACCAGGACACGCTGAGTTGGAGGAAATTCCGAGGGCCGCTGGCCAGGCCTTTCATATTACGCTCCCTGGGCCCATTGGCTGAGGGTGTAGTTACTGAGCGATTCCCATTGGTTTTAATTTCTGAGGCTTAGGCAGCGTGTCCAATAGGAGAGACAGAAATGGGAGCTTCCGCTCCGGAGATGAGGGCGGGACCAAGGACGTTGGGCCAATGAAACAGCAGCGCGTGAACCCGGAAGGAGGCGTGGCTTGCGGCTACTGCGGGTCCCGACTGGACGCTGGAAGGGAAATCCCGAAAAGGTTCGCAGAGGCTATGGTGGAAGTGGGGCTGAGTGAATGAATACATACATAAACATATCAGTGATTGCACGCATTCAGGAACTAAATGACGGGACGCACGTATGAATGAATATAAACCAATCATAGGAAGCTTATGGGGCTCTTTGTGTAGCTGGAAAGCTGCAAAAATGCGTGCGCCCCCAAATGTCCCCTGCTTGGACGGCGTTTCTAGTTCAGGCCATTCCACAGTGTCCTCTATCACGCACATTCGGGAGGGCTTCCCTGAAATTTGTGCCTCGGTCCCCTATATCCTGTGCTCGTGCTCTCCCCCCAACACACCTATTTATTTGGCATATACAGAAGTTTCTAAAACATTTGAAATTTAATTCCTTTAGAGAGGCAACAGGATAAATTGTTGGGGAAATATAATTAAAAAAGAAAAAAATCTCCCAACCCAGAAAACCTCTCCACAAAGATAGTAGACAAAAGTTTATTATTGACGTTCAACCAGAATGTGATGCGCATCACAAACACCTGCTAACAGATTGCAAAGATAAAAATAAACCTCACCCTTTTGTAGAGCCGAGCAGACACAACCTACTACATAGGTTTTCAAAATAAGTAGTAATTAATGCTCAAGTGTGAAAACAAGATGGCACCATTCATTCGTTACATAGCTCATTCCCAATTTCACCTGGTAATTGGAGAGACTATTTGCCATTACTTTGGTTTTCTAGAAGAGAAAACAAACTTATTTCTTTACACAAAAAGATAGTTCTGCAGCTTGGAGCAAGGTGTCCATTGAAGTTAGGCTCTTATCCTCCCATAGAAACTAGGAGATAGGCATGCTATTTCATTTGATGTCTTCATTTCAAAGAGAGAGCTCCTAGGTCTTTGAGAAAGATATTCCTGGGTTGGGAGAGTGCTGGGATATCTGAGGAAAAGCAATAAAGCTAGTGTGGCTAGGGCTGCGTCTGCAGAGATAGAATGGTTGGAGAAATTGGAGAGATAAATGGAGACAAATTGTATAGAGTCTTCTTGTCCATTGTAAGGAAACTGTAATATGTAATATGTAATATATAATGTGTTCCAAACCTGTGGTTTGTTTAACAAGGTAAGACATGCAGACTTGAAAGTGATTGTCATGAAGGAAGAAGTTTATGCTCAGATCTCTAGCAAACAGTAGTCAGGGCACACAACCCAGAGCCATGTAGGGTAAGCACCAGGGTGGGTCAGGAGGCAGAAGCAGAGAAGAAAGAATGACCCAGCACCTTTACTGTGTTTTCTGCAGAAAAGAGAAAACAGGCCAGATAAACAGCTTAGGACTGGCTGGTTTGAAAATACTGTAGGGCTTTGGGGCTTCAGAGGTGTTGCTTGCCTGGTACATGGTCTTGGAGTTTTAGGGAAGAGGAATATTGTTTCCTGGAGTTTAAGAGTCAAACAGAGGTGGTTAATTTTCAGATGAAGGGCAGGTCCTGGGCAAGTTATTTGCTGTCTCTAAGAACTGACAAGCCCTGGGAGGGGCAGTCTCTCTCTAGTCAGGGAGGCCTCAAATGCCAGAGCCAGAATACAGAAAAAAATATATATAGTTAGTACTGTGAAATAGGGATCACATCATTGATGTGATTTACTTTTTGTGTTAAAGGGTCAATCTGAGTGTTGTGTGGAAATTAGAGTATAGGAGGGACAAGAGAGGAGGAAGGAGATCTGTTAGGAAGTTCTCACTGTTTTCCAGATGTGTGAGGAAGGTTGCTTAAACCAATGTAGAGACAGGGGAGGTGGTTTATCACAACGTACAAATAACAGTTGATCAAGGGAATGAGTTATCAGATTAGTACAAAAATATGGATATGTATCTATGGCCATGCTACCCTGAATAAGTCTGATCTCGTCTGATCTCGGAAGCTAAGCAGGGTCGGGCCTGATTAGTACTTGGATGGGAGACCACCTAGGAAGACTAGGTGCTGTAGGCATAAAAAGTAAAAAGAAAAATTGATTGTAAGATGACAAGCTCTTTGCAATCTGTGAGGTCTACCAAGGGTTGCCTTGCCTAAAAAAAAATTAAAAAAATATATAGATATGGATGTAATGGCTTTTCTAGGATGTTTTGATTGTTTATTTAAATCTAGCCATACCCCATACTGCCTCCTTCAATGTTGGGCATATTCCCAATGATACTATAGTGTACCTATTACAGAAATACTTTATTATATGTAGATGCTCAGGCAAATATGGCTGTTTTCACGTAACAGAGCTTAGGTTAAGGTCCAGGAGGGTGGACTGTGTGGGAAAGTGTTAACTGAACAGGCCCCAGGTTCTCAAATGCTACACATTCCAAAAAAGACTTGCACTTGACCAGCCCCAGGAAGACCACTTCTGATTCCCTGGAACATCTTGCCTAGGAGGAGTGATTTTTATACCTGAGTCTGTATCTGTTTGACCAGGTAATTTATGCTAACATGTGACTCATGGTCAATGGTGGTTTTTGTATGCCTGAGGGCCTGGGCCACACTGGGCCTTCTCTGGATGCTGGAGACAGTGTCCATAGTCAGCCACGTAGGTATTGCATGCCTCAATAAAAAATAAATAAATAAATAAATAAATAAATAAATAAATAAATAAATAAATAAAATCCTTCTAGAAGCCAGAGACTGTCTCCAAATTCCTGGACTTCATTCCTTCTTGAAATAAAAACATCTAGAAAGATAAAATAAATAAATAAATAAATAAAATCCATGGACATGGAAGCTGGGGTGAGCTTTCCTCACTGGTTATGTTTGAACATGTTGTCACACATCTTTGCTGAAAGAATTGAGTTCCTGTGTAACTGCATTGGGAGGAGACACCTGGAAGCTTGTGCTTGGTTTCTCATGGACTTTGCTTTTTTTCTCATGGAAAAGCCTACATGGCTTTTCCCTTTGGTGAGCTTGATCTGTGTCCTTGTAATAAACTGTAACCTCTTCTCCTCTCCCCTTCCCTCCCCTCCCCTCTCCTCTTCTCTTCTTTCCTGAGTCTTGTGAATCCTTCCAGCAAATTATCGAGCCTAAAGATGGTCTAAGGGAGCAAAAAACCATGAAGGATTCTTTTGAAAAAGAAACATTATGATCAAGATAGGTGTTCTAATAAAAGGTTCCCTGAGGAAATGCTATTTGAGGTGAGATGTGAGGGATAAGCACTCACTTGCTGGCCAAAGTACACCTGTGGCAGGTGGGGAAAAGAAGAGAAACGGGAAATAAAGAGAGCTAAGTGTTGTGTAAGAGAAAAGGTAGTAAATTAGGCATGTCCCACACCAGGTAAGGCCTCTTGGATGGGCCAAAGAAAGTCACAAAACACTTTAAGGGTGTATGTGCTTGGGAGGTGAGGGAGTAAAGTGCATCATCTAATCTGAGCTGTATCTCTGGCTTCAGTGTGGAGAATGGACTGAAGAGAAAATATAGATAAAAGGAGACCCAGCTAGTAAGGTAAGTAGAGGTGATGGTATGGTCTAGAAAGGAAATGGTAGATTAGACCATTAGAAGGGGACAGACTTAAAAGGCATTTATGAGGTAAAATTGGCAACTCTTTTTGACTGTACCTGGGAGTTGAACCATGCTGAGTCAGAGATTTCTATCTGCAGTAAGTAAACACTGACATGTAGCACTGAGGAAACACTAACTGGGTCAGAACCAGGGAAAAGTGGGAGCCATTTTATGAATCCAAGAATTTGGAGACTGTGGTATCTTTGAAACACACAAATGGGAATGGCAAGAGACGATCAAGAATTCAGGTCTAAAATTCCAAAAAGTCAGGGCCAAAGAAATAAATTCTGACGTGTTCAAAAAAGAAAGTAACTGAAGCTAAGGGCAGATAGGCCCTGGGAGAGACCACAGAGAGAAAGGGGCTGGGAAAAGTTTTTAGAAATTTCAAAACTCAGTGGGTGGCTAGAGGTGGATGAGTCAACAAGGAGAAATAAAAGAGAAGGGAGATAAAATCAGGAAGGTGATGTTACAGAAGCAAGGTAAAGGAGTGTATTTCAAGAATGGGGTGATCAATGGGATCAAGTTCAGTCTCAAACACAAAAAAGAGAAGGGCTTAAAATGGATAACCGTGGGAGTCACTGCTGATGTGGCCAGGGTGGAGGTGGAGGTGGCATTGTAACAAACAGGGAGGCTTACAAGTCAGGGGGGCTCAGAAAGAGGACTAAGGTATGAGATAATGGTGAAGTGGAAATATTGCACAGAGGGGAAAACAGCCCCAACGGGCTCCTCACTTAAAGGCAGAGAGGAAGCGCCAAAATGACAGTTGGGGAAACTGAGATGTAGGAAAGATCATAGCGGTGATGTCTGACACTCAAGCCAATGTGCAAGGACAAGTCAGAAAGGATGATGGACAAAAGAACATGCAAATGAAAAGTAGGCTTAAAGGTGGCTGAGATGACAGGTAAGGCAAACATTAGGTGGGGACTCTACATGGGGAAAAAGGGTGATAACTGCTTAAGTGGGACTCCAAGGTTCAAGGAGAGACACAGTGAGAAGGGAGCACTTAGAATGTGTGAGGACTCATACCTGAAAGTAGGGACATGGAATGGAACTAGGAAGAGCTAGAGTAGTAAGCAGAAATGTTGAAAGATGACATAGCCACCAATGCCTTAAGGGATAAAGAGAGTGATGGAAGATGTGTGTGAAAGGGAGGATAATCAAGAAAACAAATGATGTAGGCAGGATGTGGAAACAGCACACAGGAAGGCATTTCTTCCTTCGAACCTCAAAAAGTTAGAGAAATGATATATAGAGTATCTGATGTTGCCACTAATGATTTTGCAGCCCTCACTTAGTTTTGGTTCTTATGAGAAGTGTGGGGCTTTGACAATGACACATGGAACAATCTTTCTAAAATACCAACCCCACAGGAAGTAACAAATCTAACACGATGGTTCTGGAATGCCTGCTTTCCACCTGCTCATCTGGACAGTCCTCCTTGGCATTGCTTCTTCCTCTGTCCATGGCTTATTCCAACTTAAAGATCACATCTGGTTGGGTGTATTAACACGCCATTGTTTGGAATGACCTGAAAATAAATGGCTGGTTTGCTTTGCTAAATTCTTGGTATTTATCATCTCATTAATGCTTTCAGGTATATTGTTTTAAAATGTAGTTTTATTGTATGCGGCCAACAGATCAGGAGATAATTGCCATTGAAGATACTTGCAGTTCCCTTAAGAGTGCCCGCCATGCTCCACAGGAGAAGCACCAGGGAGGGGTCAAAAGGCAGAAGGAGGGTGGGTGGGCAGGGACCACACTGTCACTTCCATAGGGAGTGGGCAAGGTAAGCAGGCTAAGCAGGTTTAGGATTAGCTAGTTTGAATAATTTCAATAGGTTCCCTAGTGTATGAACTGCTCTAATGGCCTGGTACCTGGTACTGGGGTGATTAGGGAAGAGTCTTGATGTGTGAGAACTTGTTAAAGGCAGCAGGTGAAGGGTGTAGTCTCTGGATTGGTTGGTTTGCATGTGAAAGGCACACTGACAGAACCCTTTGCTACCTTTAGGACTTAGCCCCGGGAGGACAGATGTCTTCCACTATCTGCAAGGTCCCAACCAACATAAACCTCAGAATAAAAACACATGCTTAATACATGGATAGCCACAATAAATGGAAGCAGAGTGGAGAGAAATTTTTCAGTCATCAGCAGAGAACAAGGCCAGAAAGCATAACCAGGTAGCCTGACTAGAGGGCCCATGCTCGTCACTGCCCATTTCTAATTTAGCTGAGATGATTCCATTGTGAGATGTGTAGCACACCTGTGAGCAAACAGAACAAATCTTCAACCCTCACAGCTCAAGGATGACACCACCGAGCATTCTGGAGGTAACTCAGTTTTCCACAACCGAGACTGGAAAGATGGTCTGTGGGCTGGAGCAAGAGTCCAAAGGGAGCTGCACACACTTTCAGACACCATGTGCCCGCAAGTCTCCAGCATCGTGTCCCTGCAGAGGACCCTCCCAGTAAAACTCACAATTGGACTGCACATGTGACTGAGCTGAAATTGCACACTCCTGTCTCAAGCACTGAATGATGCACCTTTTCTTTAGCTGTTTGTTGAAGCCAGAGGCTACAAGTATTAATGGCAGGAACAGAGATGAGAATTGTTGACATAAGTGCTATAGAAACAGAGCACTGATCTGGCCTTTACATCTTTACAGACGAAGGAAAACAATGAGCATATTTGCAAGTTAGACCATTTTGTTATACACAGGTAGTATGCACATGTTCATATGGCACATATATAGGGACCTAAGTGGTGCATATACACACACATACACGTGTATCAGTATTAGGAAGAGGCAAAGTCCTTTTTCATCAGATTTCCTCTCTACTTTGTCATCACTAAATTAAATCTGGGCTAGTTCAGAATTTGTTCTGTGACTTAGTGATCTTTTTGGTTACAGTGGTATTATTTATAGATAAGCTTTCACTTTACTTCAGAGTCACGACTCTTAGTACCTCAGTGTGCTAAGGTAAATAATGTGGCTTATGCTGAACACCTGCTATTGTTGTGAAGGTCTAGCATTTGGCATGCACTAGAAAGACTGCCCTCTAAAATCCCCGGGCACTGCATATTTAATGAGCTTCCCTAACAGACATTTCAATTTATTGTCATAACTCGACAGAGTTTAAATTAGTCATGTCCTCTGTGACTTTTCTGAGACAGGACTATTGAAAATTGTCCCTGGTTTCCTCTGGACTTCAGTCTTTGTGCCTTTTCCCTTGGCTGAGTTTGCTTTGATTCCCTTCGCTATAATAAATCATAGCAGTCTTCCTAGCATATCCTCAAACCTGGGGTATCTTAAGGACCTCCGACACAATTATTCATTATGTCTTCTAAAATCTTACAGATCTGGCCATTAAAGCCCATGTAGATTCTCTTTGAGGTCAACATGTTATATACTGTGCTGACTATACACACGGCTTTGTGTAAGCACTCTGTGGGGAACCCAACATTAGAATAAAAACATACTAGTGTGTGTGGCCATTCACTAAAACACATACTATCAAGGGGAAAAAGAAAAAGTAAAATGAACAAAATGAGACAGTGGCTGGATGCAGGATAATGAAAGAAAAATGACTGTGAGGTGCCTGGCTTGGACAACAAATAGAATGAGATTCACTGAGATGTTTTTCAGGCACCTCAAAAAACATCAAAACCCAAATGCATGCATTAGCCCTTCTCTACCCCCACCCCCGACCCCCTGACCTTAAACCCAGATGTTGCCTGTATTTTCTGCACAGATTATGCAGCCATTAAAGAGTGACTTTGGTTTATCTCATTCAACCTTTAGGGATGGCCCAGATATATTGTGAAATAAGAAAATTAATTTGCAGATAACGAGCATGGTTTGATCTATTTTAGGAAAAGGAACAGTGAGTTTTGTACAAAGCATTTGGCAGTTGAGGCAGAATTATAAAAATATTCAATATGACTCTCAGTGTATGAAGAGGAAATACTTAGAATGATTATATTAAGAATGTAGGAAGCAACCTAAATGCCCATAAACAGACAACTGGATAAAGAACTTATGGTTCATATAGGTAATGGAATATTACTCAGCCATAAAGAAATGAAATTCTACCATTTACAATGACATGGATGGACCTAGAAGTTATTAGGCTGAGTGAAATAAGTCAGAGAAAAATAAATACCATATGATTTCACTTATATATGCTAATCTAAGGATCAAAAGGAACAAACTAAATGAAAACAGATTCACAGATACAGAAGACAATCTGGTAACTGCCAGAGGGAAGGGGTGTTGAGGAGCTAGGAGAAAGGGGTGAAGGGTTCAAGGGTACAAATTAGTAGTTGACAGATGACCATGAGGATGTGGAGTAGAGCATAGAAAATCTAGTCAGTAGTATTGTAATGGCTGTGTATAAAACCAGATGGGTGATCAAGTAATCAGGGGGATCATTTCATAAACTATATAAATGTCTAACTAAAGTACTGTATACCTCTAATAATGAAAAAAAAGGGAAATGTAAAGGAACCTAATGGAATTAAGATTTCTACACATCAAAATGCTAAGTTGCTGATAAAGTTAGACTGTAATAAGTTATCTTTGTTTGTACAATACAGTACCTAAAGTAACTACTAAAAGAAATTAGACACAAACTCAAATAACATTATAAGTCAAATGGAATTCTAGAAAATGTTGAAGAAACCCAAAGGAAGGCCAGAAAAAAAGAGGTACAAGATACAGGAAAACACACAAAAAAAGTCAAATCATAAACTGGAACACTTAAGCCCTAACATATCAGTAATTACTTAAAATTTAAATGATCTAAATCTACCAATGAAAAGTGGCAGGATGGATAAAAAAGCATGACCTGACAAGGTGTTACTACAAGAAACTTAGTCAAATGTAATGATATACATAAGGTTGAAAATAAAATTACAGAGTATAGAAACTATGCAAATAATAAAAATATGCAGAACTATATTAATACCAGATAGAGTATACTTCAAAGGCAAGAAAATGAACAAAAGTAAAGAGATACATGATAAAAGGGTCAATACACCAAGATGACATAGCAATCTTAAATGTACATGCACCAAACACAGCTTTGAAATACATGAAGTAAAACCTAACAGAAATTAAAAAACACTTCCACAACTACTGCAGGACTTTCAACTATCAATAGAAACATTAGACAAAAGAAAACTCGGCAAGGATGTAGAAAATCTGAATAATATCACCAACAGGATCATGCAGACATTTACGGAAAGAAACCCCACCCAATGACAGCAGAACACACATTCTTTTCCAGGAGCCATACAGAACATTCAAGAAGATAAACCATATCCTGGGTCATAAAGCAAACTTCAACAAATTTAAACAGGCCAAATATGAAACAACCAGAAGTCAAAAACACAAAACAAAAAACCAGCACGAATACTCCCAACATTAAGAAATAAAACATACTTCCAAATAATCCACAGATTATGTCTCTAAAAGAATCAGGAAATATTTATAACTGAATGTTGTAACTGAAACACATTAAAATAAAGCTAGAACAGTGCCGTGAAGGAAATTTATAGTACGATTGACCCTTGAACAATGCATATTTGAACAGTGTTGGTCTACTCATGTGCAGAAATCTGCCTTGCTCAAGGGCCAACTGTATTTTTGATCCACGGTTTGGAATCCGTGTATGGAGAAAGCTACTAGTTATATGTGGATTTCAAACGTGTGTGGGGTCAGTGCCCCAAACCCTATGTTATTCAAGGATCGACTATACTTCTAATTTATCTAGTGTGAAATAGGTACTTTCAATAGTTCCATATTTACCCAGATCAGGAGTTTTAATACCATTCAAGAAATTAGAAAAAAACTTCCTAAACAAAATATTATCGAATGGAATGCTTTAATATGTATATAAAAAGAATTACACTCCACCATTTAATGGGTTTATTCTAAGAATGCAAGGCTGGTTCAACATTCAAAATTCAATTAATACAATACCATCATATCAAACAGGCTAGAGGAAAACTCAGATGACCATATCAATTAATGGAGATAAAGCATTTGACAAAATCTAATACTTATTCATAACAAAAAAACCCTCAGCAAATTAGGAATAGAGGGTAATTTTATAAGCTTGGTAAGAAAACTCTATGAAAATAAACTTTTAACTATCATTGTACTAAATGATGAAAAACTGAACATTTCTCCCCTAGTATCAGGAAGCAGTAAAGGATGTCCTTTCTTACTACTCTTATTCAACATCATAGGAAGTCTTAGCTAGTGCAATATGACTAGAAAAGAAAGTAACAGGTACATAAGTTGAGAAGGAAAAAATAAAACTATTTGCAGCTGACGCTTCTAGGCAGAAAATCATAAGGATTCTATCCAAAGAAATGACTAACAAGTGAATTTTGCAAGGTTGGGGATATCAAAACATCCCTAAAACTATTATATTTCTGTGTACTACCAAAGATCATGTGGAAAATTAAAGTTTAAAAAACAATTCCCATTTACTATCACTCAAAAGAAACAAAAACAAAAACCTAGATACAAATCCAAAGAAAAAATTTCAGTACATTAAAAATTATGAAATGTTAATGAAATAAAACAATTACTTAAATAAATTTAATCAGTGTACTTGTCCATGATGCCAATTCTTGATCTACAGATTTCTATTGAAATGAGAGCAAGATTTTTTTTTTTGTAATAGACATCTTAAGATTTACATGAAAAGTCAAAAGAACTAGGAAAGCTAAGTCAATTTTAAATAATAAAAAGAGAGGAATCCCTTTACTCAATTTTAAGATTTACAGTATAGGTACAGAAATAAAACAATAAATTGGGGTGTTAGGTTTTAAAACCCCATAGTTTTTTAAAAAATCAAAGCTTTAATAGTTTTAACTGATGCAATAAAATATGCTTATTCTTATGTGTATCCTTATCTCCTTAAGTACATGCCCTCAACTCTCTAACCCTCCTGACAGTGGACAGCAATGAATGTACACAAAACACATAAAAGGTCAAGGCCCTCTGGCCCCGAAACAACATTCTCATTGCCCCAAGTAAACTAAGTAATCCATGAGAAAGTGCTATAGGCTTAATGAAACCTCACTGTATTTTCTCTTCTAAGTCTCTTCCAAGAAAAATTCCTGAGATAAAACTGCAGTGTAACCTAAGGAGAAAGATGTAAGTGCAGGATTTCCTTGGTGCCTAGGAAGACTGGTCTCTGTCTCATGGATACATTCTCAGATGCAGAATAAGGCTATAGGCGGGGGTCAATTTCTAAAGCATCTTCACATGACAAGTGATGATCTGCAACAAAAGGTTTTCTCACAGTGAAGATACTTGTGGGGTTTCTCTTTGGTATGCACAATCAGATGATGTGATAGATGTTTTCTCTGGCAAAAGATTTCCCTCAGTGCTTACATTCAAAAAGTCTTTCCCCAACAGGAGTTCTCGAAGGGTGACTGCAGTCTGTCCACTGGTGAAAGGTCTTCCCACTTCTGTTACACTGGCAGGGTTTCTTCCAGAGTGCATCTTTTGGTGCTGACTCAGGGATGAGCTGCGACTAAAGGCCTTTCCACACTCACTGCACTTATATGGCTTCTCCCCAGTGTGGATAATGGCGTGTCGAATGAGATTCGTGCTCCAGCAGAAGGCTTTCCCGCACTCCATACATTCGTAGGGCTTCTCTCCACTGTGAATCCGTTGGTGCCTCGTGAGGCCTGACCTGCGATTGAAGGCCTTCCCACACTCACTGCACTCGTACGGTTTCTCCCCTGTGTGGATGCTGAAGTGTCGAATAAGGTCTTTCCTGGTGCTGAAGGCTTTCCCACATTCTTTGCACTCAAAAGGTTTTTCTCCAGTGTGGGCCCTCTTATGCAAGATGAAAGTGGAGCAGTGGGTGAAGGCCTTTCCACACTCAGTGCACACATAGGGCTTCTCCCCAGTGTGGATCCGCTGGTGCCTCTTGAGGTAGGACCTGTGGTTGAAGGCCTTCCCACACTCGAGGCACTCAAAGGGCTTCTCCCCAGTGTGGATGACGTAGTGGTGAATGAGGGCTGCACTCTCACAGAAGGCCTTCCCACACTCACTGCACTCATAGGGCTTCTCCCCAGTGTGAGTCTGCTGGTGCCACATGAGGTACGACCTGTGTTTGAAGACCTTGCCACACTCGAAGCACTCATAAGGGTTCTCGCCACTGTGGATGATGTGATGTCGAAGAAATCCTGGCCTATGTCGAAAAACTTGCCCACATTCTTTGCACACAAAGGATTTTTCTCCAGTGTGTCTCCTCTTATGCAGGACAAAATTGGAGCGGTGGGTGAAGGCCTTTCCACACTCATTGCACTTATAGGGCTTCTCTCCACTGTGAATCCGCTGGTGTTGTGTGAGGTATGACTTGCGGTTGAAGGCTTTCCCACACTCCATGCACTCGTAGGGCCTCTCTCCAGTGTGGATCATGTGGTGCTGCAGGAGGTGTGTGCTCTTAATAAACGTTTTCCCACACTCTGTGCATTCATAGGGCTTCACTCCAGAGTGAATCTTTTCATGCCCAGCAAGAAGGTGTTTCTTATTAAAAACTTTCCCGCATTCATTGCATTTAAAGATATTTTCCTCTTCCTGAGTCATGGGATCTTTACTTAATCTGCATGAGTCATGGTCAAAGACAGCATCTCCTGGAGGGACTGGCTCCTGTACAATCTTTGAACACACACCAGCAGCTGTCCTTGAGCTGCCACCTTCACGGCTCCCAGGGAACTTCTCCTTCTGGGGGTCTATCCCTGGTCTCCTGTGTCCTTTATGCAATTCTGATGGACCAGCCTGCTCCTTGGTTTGGTTCACCTGCCAGTCCCCTGGAACTTTTTGTGTTGGTTGTTCCTGGAGTAAGGCTCCCTCAGACAGTTCTGGCTCACAAATGGTAGGTTCTGTGGTCTTGAATTTTTCTTTGTTACCTAACAGAAACCCAGTACAGAAAAAGGTCTATTAGTAATCTCAACACATAAGAATAAGGAAAAATATCAGCATTTTAGTAAAAAATATGAAAATGAAAATAGTGCCTCTGTGTCTACGTTTTGCTACCTCTGAATCCCAGGACTGCAATTTCTTTCTGTCCTGGTCCCTGGACTGCTGACACCTTGAATGGGAGACCAAGGGCAGTAGCTGGATGAGAAGACAGCAGATCTGGACTGGAGATACTCCCACAATTCCAGACTGGACATGGCTGGACAGAATAACATGACACTGTGTTTTGAGTTTCCTCTGAGCGGGAACATCCTACTTGCTATAAGAGCACTAGGAAAGGGCATCTAATGCAGTCCCAATGGAAGACAAGAAGTGTTTAACGCAAAATTAACTCCCCCCAAAGAGAACTATGATCTTTGTCACCAAAGAAGTAACCTCTAAATTCTAGATATATCCAGAGTGAGAGGAGTATCTGTTATTCATGGTGGGCCCCTAGAAACGTACCTAATAGTTTATGACAACAGACAGCTCATTATGAGCCCCTAGATAGTTTATGCTAAAGAGTTGGCTCAGGACAAGGTCTGGCCACACCAGAAAGACCGTGTAATTAGAAAGTTGGGGCTTTGAGCCATATGATATCAGCTGGGCCTCTGGAAAGGGAAGGGGGGCTGGAAATTGAGTCTCCCTGGCAAAGAATCAATTGTGCTTATGTAAGGATGTCTCAATAAAAATCTGGATACCCAGTGAGTAATACTCTGTGTACTTTGCAGCCAGGAAGTAACAAGTTGCTAGGGTTATGGAAGCTTTGTGTTTGGAACACTTCAAGCCTCACATTCCAATTCTCTAATTTATATCCTTTATCTGTAATAAATATGATAGTGAGTATAATAGGTTTCAGGGAGTTTTCTGAGTCTTTCTAACAAATCACTGAAGCTGAGGGTGGTTTTGGGAGATCCCTGAACTTATAGCTGGTGTCAGAAGACCTGGGCAGACTTGGCAGTCTTGAGTTCTGTGTCCTTAACCTTGAGTTTGGCTAACTCTGTGTAGGAAAAGATCAGGGGAGTTTTCCAATAGGAGGTGCCCACGATGTGAGCCCTACTGGCACCATAATAGCTGCCACCAAGAGAAAGTGAGAAGGACACTGTAGCCGTAGAAGACAATGTACAAAGGCACTGCACAGCACGAGAAGACGGTGCTAATCGGAGTCCAAGGACATGTGGGGATAGAGGGGAGCTGATTCTTGAGGTTCAGACTTGGGGTACAGTGAGGACTCTCAGGACAGGGCTCATAAGGCAAGAGGTGAGTGTGACTGCACTGAAAATATTGAGTCTGGTATGCCTGAGGAACAGTTCCGTGAAGACTAGCAAAATACACATGATCTAGATGGAGAAAATGATAACACTTTACTTAAAGACATTATAAAGAGGTTTATCAGTGAAGAATTTAAAAATATAAAACCAACGATTCTACCCAAATGAATATGTGAATTCAATACAATTCCCTGTAAATTGCCCACCAAGTTATCATGGAACTTGACGGTCTGACTAGATTTGCATGGAAGACCAGAGAGGCGAGAATAAGGAGAAGGACATCTACCTTATCAGACACTATTAGGGGATTATAGATTTGAAGAATCATGGTACTGGCACAGAGAGAAGACAGGCATTGGAAAAAAGACGGAGCGCTCAGGATACACACTCACACACGCTCTGAAAGGTGGCAGAGGAGGCACAGGATATAGGAGAGAATATATATAGTTATCGGAGCTGGAAAAATTGGTGACACATTGGGAATACCAAAACTGCGTTCCTATCACACTGTTCTTAAACCCTACTTCAGACCAAAGAGCTAAATGTCAAATGTCAAGTTTTAAAACTTTTAGAATGAAATAAACAAGAATATATTTTTGCTGTTGGGAGATAAAGTGAGATTTTTACGCTAAACAAAAAAATCATTAATGAAATAAGAAATGTCACAAATTAGACTAAAGTACGGACCTCTATTCAACAAAATATACTTTAAAGAGAGTGAAAAAAACAAAATTAAAAAATAGAAAATTATATTTGCAGCATCTATAACTGATAAAAGTATCAGGAATATACAAAGAATCCCTACATATCAAAAAGCAAACAACTTAATAGAAAAATAGGCATTTATCATGAAATGACATTTCAAAGACAAAAACACAGATTGGCCAACAATCATATGATAAGGTGCTAAAGAAAATGAGATACAATTAATTGTGTGCCCACTTGATAAGCATGTTGACATAATACCAAACACTGGACAGGATATGATCAGTGGACCCTCCCATTTTTTCCTGGGAGAAGTGTGAGTTGGTCTAGCCTCTTTAGAAAATAACGGCAATTATCGTGTAAACTTGAAAATTTGCATAGCCTACAAGCCAACAATTCTACTCCAAGAAACATCAAAGACGCGCCCAACCATGTTCAAGGTGATCAATATATACGAACGTTCTGGGCAGCACTATTTGTGAGTGAAAAGATGCAAAAAATTAAATGCCTCGGAGAATGGATGAATACAATGTAAGATAAGAAATACAATGTAAGAAAATAAGACTTCTTATTTTCTTCAATTATAAGGAACTTGAGTATATTTTTGAGTAGAGAAAGGATGAAGTTACGAAAAAAGCATGTAAGCAAAGAATGAATTCCCCTGAAGAGGCTGGATCTAGACTCAGGACTTGGCCATGGCCAGGGCAAGGACCTCTTCCACTGAGTAACAGGAGAAGCTACAAACAAGTCTAGATGAAGAAGCACTTCTTATTTTCTTCAATTATAAGGAACTTGAGTATATTTTTGAGTAGAGAAAGGATGAAGTTACGAAAAAAGCATGTAAGCAAAGAATGAATTCCCCTGAAGAGGCTGGATCTAGACTCAGGACTTGGCCATGGCCAGGGCAAGGACCTCTTCCACTGAGTAACAGGAGAAGCTACAAACAAGTCTAGATGAATGTGGAAGGGTGAGGACCAAGCAATAGGAGGGAGTCTACTTTCCACATGGAAACTGGTTGGCACATCCTCGGCCATATGCCAACACTTGTGGGAAGTGGTGTGGTCTGGATGGGTGTAGGATGGGCAGGCGGAGGTGCTAGTTATTCTCTGAGGCCACATCTGATCTCTAAACTGCTTGGATGACAAGTTAACCTGCTTGCTGAATCTTGGGAGGTGGGAATGAGCAACGTCGTGGGTTCCTTGTTGGGCATGTTGACTCTGGGGCCTTTGAGACTTTCATGTGGAGACATGGGACTGAGGAGATGGCAGAAGGCTTAAAACAGACTCTTAAAGAGCTGAGGATGGGCTGCATACACACTCATGGGCTGGCTGAGCAGCCCAAGGGCACAGAACATGACTGCAGTGGCACCTGTCTCCACATGTGACAGCCTCAATGCCCTCAGCAGCCCAGATGTGGGGCAGAGGTGGTCAAATGTTACCTTGAGGTCTTACCAAACAGGTGCAGAGAGACAGGAAAAAGGGAGTCCCTGTGTTTCTGACAAATGGAAGAAGACTGGATGAAGCAGGGAGGTCTTGGGGATAGGTAGAGTACACCCGGAGGGAGTAACTGAGAGAAGAGAGGCCCTTCTCTTCAAAATGCAGAGGGAAACATGGGGTATGTGACTATGACCAATGGGCATGACAGCACCAATGGCTTACCTTTCAGGAGCCACTTACTATGGCTCAGACACTACACTCAGTAGGTTTACATGTGAATGCATTATGTGATTAAAGCCCAAAACAACCTGATGACATGGAAACTGTTATTACTAGCATCTTCTGGGAAGAGATTGAGTGTAGCCGACTACACTCACCAAACCCTTTGCTCCTCAAATTGGACACACAGCTTCACCACACTACCAAGTGTGCCCCGAACGCCTAGTTCTGCCAGTGGGACATGAGGGGAATTGGTGTCTGTAGGAGTAGGTGTAACATCCTCCTTTCCTCTCTCCATTCTCCTCTATCAGCTGGAGGATGTCAGAAGCACCTGAAGCCACATGTTGATGGCAGAATGCACCAGGATCCTGAATAACTGGGTGGTACGCGGCTCCCTGCTGACCCACATGGACCCCGCTGTGAGTGGGAGAAACAGCGGGGCTAAGCACTGAGACTGGAGCTTCTCTGATCTGGTAGCTAGTTTTAACTCACACAGAGACATGATGATTGTGTGACTCTGCTATGGCCACGCTGGGCTTTGAGCCCGAGACAGATCTTAACTCACACAACCCTGTTCTCCATGAGGTCAGAGGGCCCATGGGACCAAGGGCTCCACAGCTTCCAAACCACCAGACAGGCCACAACAAGAAGCTTCCCCAGGGATTCATGGCCAGTGGTCTCGTTCAGGTCCCAAGCCTGTGAGACTTCCCACTTGCCCACCTCTAGGCTCCTACCTGGACAGGTGCTTTGGGAGAGGTCTCTATTCACCATCCACAACTCCTGCCCATGTTCCAGTTGGTAGATCAGCTCAGGTCTGGGAACAGGACACCCTGTTCGTGGAGAGAGAGAGAGAGAAGACATGAGGATTTTGTGAAAAGAAAGAACACCAATCTAGTCTGGGACTTCAGGATGAGGACAAGACCTCAAATGAAGCTACTCCCAAATGCACAAACGAAAACTGACAGGTGACCTGGAAAGCAAGGGCCCAAACCCCGACACTGGCATCCTGAACTGTAGGCAGTAATGCTGGCTGTGTAGATGGCATCTGTTCCCTTTGATTCCATCGCATGGAATTCCAAGTGTTCAGCTGTCACCCTGAGAGCCTGGGAGGTGTTTTCCAGAAGGTGATCCAACTGATCCAAGTAAGTGGATCTCAACCACCTGTGCATCAGAACTGCCTGGGATGTGTCTGGTTCACACGTGACTGAAACTATCCCTGTGCGTAAGGCCCAGGTATAAGATTTAAAAACCTCTCCCGATGATTCTGGCATTGAAGGAAGGATGAAAACCCCTGGTCTCCACCAACTTTCAAGTGCCATTCCTTAATGACATGCCATTTGAGGTAGGAGGGTAATAGCTGCATACAGGGATCTACAGTTCTGCTTGTTCCTGAAGTGTCCTGGGACTTCTCTGAAGGAACCTGCTGAAGGACACAGACCAAAGACAGGAAGCAAAAATGAAGACACTGGGCTGGCAGCCACCCCCACCAGGGGCCAGCCCCACTTCTGAGCTTCTTGTTAGGGAAGACAATAAATATCCTGCAGGGTGAAGACTGAGCTGCTCTGTCACATGGAGCCAAGCACAGATGCAGGAGAAAAAGACACATGGTGTCTGTAGAGAAGTCAGGGAGGCACCAGCACCCACGGGAGGCCCCAGCACCCACGGGAGGCCCCTCGGGCAGGTCCTGATCCACCGGCTGTCACCAAGCAAATGCTCCCTCACATCTGCTACGTGCCCAGCACAGGGCTTGGTGGTGGGCAGTAGAAAGGTGGATGAGACCTTCCTTCAGTGCCATTGGTAGTCACTCTCCTTGTGACCTCAGGGCCTTTGTACGTATCAACCCTTCTATCCTAAAGGTTCCTATCTCTCCTACCTTGCTCCTCTTTGCTAACTCACTCTTGGGAGTCAGCTCAAATGTCACTTCCTGAGAAGACTTTGCTGATCGGTGGTTCCTAGGTCCACGCACTTCAAAATATTTATAAGGTGAAATCATAACCTAAGGATCATGCCATGCAATTTAAATGCATTACGTTGTTTAAATTTGAAATAAATTTATGCAGTAAGATTAGACAAGGTATGTATCTTCACTGATCTACATCTTTCTTAGACCCTAGGCAGAGTCTGAGAGACTGTGCCTTAGGTCCTTCCTTAGAGTTGCGGTAACCTGAGTCTGAGAGGGCTGAGGCTCCATGGTTGGCACCTTAGCTGAAAGAGACTGATCTCATCAGTCTTTTTTCCACGGTCAACACACCCAGCCTCTTGGCTGGTGACCCCAGGGGCAAGCAGCACAACTGAATAACCAGCCTTTGCACCAGGCTGGGGTGCCCCAGACTGCTGGGACACAACTGTGATCAACTGAGCCAACAACACTGAAGCCAGTGGTGGCTCCTCCGCTGAGTGACCCTCCCTCCCTATCTTGCAGGACTGATCACACTGGCCTAACCTTTTGAGAGGGCATCCTAGAGAAGAGTCCAGACACCAGTCCCAGGAGGGTACAGGGATCCATTGGTAACAGAGCATGGGTCACCCTCCTTACAGTCACCATGCCACAAAAGAGGCTTACACTGCTTCATGGGCAAATCTTGTCATTGTCACTTGCCTTACTGCTGATGCAGTTTGTCCCCTGACCCAGTAGGGTCTAAAGGATCCCATCCTCAGAGATTGGTGGTCCAATGTATCAGAAAACATAGTAAGGAGCATCCAGTTCCTGCTCCCACCCAGGACACCTGAGGTGGTTTCCCAATTCAGTTGCGACTGCACACCCAGGGGCCAATGTGCCTATCAGTCTCTTTCCTAAAACCAAATGGTCACACAATCAGATGCCAGTGCAGCCATTACACATCCCTAGGTATTAGCCACCTAAATGTCCTCTGAGATTGTCTGTGGCTCCCTAGACACAGAGGCCATCATTCACAGCAGAGGCCACTCAGGACTGCCAAGAGCTTATCAGGTAAACACCCAGACGAAAGAAGAAAAGTGGTAAGGGACAGAGAAGTGTCCCACCATCAAAAAAAGAGGAGAGGTTAGAGGAAAGGACTAATTATGCTGCAGACAGGAGCCATCTCAGGAAGAGGCTGCTGCCTTTGGGGCCCAGCCCTTCCT
>NW_006438873.1:274230-295199 GCF_000325575.1 Pteropus alecto
TAACAAAACCGACCCCCTAGATGCGGGGGTGGGGGGGTTGGGGGGGAGAGAAAGGTAACAAAATATTATACAATACAGTATATAACTAAATTAATACTGTCTATAAACTGACACAATTGGAAATTCAAAATTTACAAACTAAAAATGTATATAATTATATATAATAAATTGTGTATAACATCAGTATAACAAAATTCATTTGCTAAAAAGTCACATAATACAAAAGCAAAAATGAGGTACTGATTGGCTTTTGTGCCTCTACAACACAGGTTTTTTTTTTTTTAATTGTTTTTTTTAATGCCTACAGCACCTGATATTCCTAGGTGGTCTCCCACCCAAGTACCAACCAGGCCCGACCCTGTTTAGCTTCTGGGATCAGATGAGATCGGGCACATTCAGGGTAGCATGGCTGTAGATTACAACATAGATTTTAATTTAACTTTAGAATTTGTTAAAATGCACCAATTGACAAACTTCATGAACTTGATCAATACTGGGGCTGAAATCATAGTTACAGTTGGGGGTCTCACTAAATTTAAACAATGAACTCCCCAAGTTTAAAAAGTAACTAAATATAAAATAGGAAAAAAAAGCTGTATCTCATTTACCTGCAGCCTTGACTAAATCTCCCAGTCATACCCACCACCCCAAAATGTCACATTATCGAGCAGATGCTCTGATACGTCATTAAAATAAAATTTTGGCATTTACAAGTTAATTAGAAAAATGGCACCCCATAGACCACAGTATAAATAATTCATACGGCTCAATGTAATCTGAAAAAGGGCCTTCGGGAAGTGAAACTTATATAAAACCTAATAAAGAATGGATTACCCTCACTGCATCTTCACTTGACACCCCACTTGCGCCTAGGAAAAATAAAAGGCATCTCGTGGTGTGTCACCACAACTGTCATATTTGGGCCCACCCTTCAGTGTCCCTGCTACAACCAAAATGTGTCCCCCCAAATTCGTATGATAAGGCCTAACTTGCAACGTGACTGTATTCAGAGATAGGGGCCTTAAGAAGGTAATTAAGGTTAATTGAGGTCACAGATGGGACCCCAAGCTGGTAGAACTGATGTCCTTGTAAGAAGTGGGAGAGAGGGCTCCTCCCAGCCACAGAGGAAGGGCCCTGTGAGGACACAGAGAGAAGGCGTCTCAGGGACTGCTGGCCTCCAGAGCTGCGCGAAAAGACACCCAGAGGTGGCAGCCCCAGGTGATTACCGCAAACCACATTCCCGATACCCAGCATCAGTAAGATTGCTGATGTGACCTAATCAACAACCGGTAACTATTTTGCACTTACATACCTAGCTAACACCTTCCTTTCAGCGCTTGGTTCGACATCCTCTCCGCCAGCCTGCCTCCCTGAGTACAGGGAGGCATACCCTGTCTCCAGGCTGCCCCTGGGGAGCTCCCAGCTCTGTTGTCACACACAAGATCTTGACTGCACCCACATTTCTCCAGGAGGTATGACATGACACCGATGCCAACCTTGTCCACTCGACACATTCACTATGAGATGCAAGTCCAATATCTTTTAGTTCTTTTGGGTTCTAGTTTTAGATGATAATAATATTAAGTATTACTTTAGGTCTGAGAGCAACACATTCTTCATTTATAAATTATACTTAATCTCACTGATGCTGATACAAATCGGCCCATCTTAAACAGAAATCCCCAATAAAGGCCCTAAAACCTGTGGAAAATACTGTCAAAGTCACTCCCAACCAGTGCTCTCAGAGACTCCCTTCACTGCAGAAGCCTCCTCCTGCCCACTGGAGTCTCTGAGTCACCTATGATTGCCCTAAGTTGTCCAAGGGCTTCTGATGAAGAAACTGTCCCCCTCAGCCTGGTGCTACACCACTGGAACCACGAAAACTGACTATACCTTGGGCTCTCACAGACCCTAAGCCTGCGACCCTCTACAGCCAGCTGCCAATCATGCTCTGGATCACAGAAACAGCACATCACAAGCTCGGCACAGCTGCCGAAGCCTCAGGACAGGACGGAACCCAACATGGCCCTCTGGTATATTCTACCTGCCCGATGCCACGGTACTAGAGGTCACCATCTCCCAGACTCCTTGGTAGCTGGGGAGCACCTGGGAATTAACTCAGCAGACAGCAACGGGCGTTCGTCAAGTGCAAGGCATGGCCCACTATCACATGTGACAGAGCTCAGTGGATGCTGCCACTTTCTGTCCCTTAGAATGTCCCACAAGAAAAATGGGACCTAAGAAACAACACTTAGCCAGACTTCAAGGGATCATGTTAGCACCAGACGCCCGGATTGACAAATGGTCCCATCTTCCTATTCATTATAAATGGGTGGGCCATCACCTAAAAATCGTTGCGTTCAGTGTAAAGAACTCTGGCAATCTCATCTCAGTTACGTCCAAAATAAGTCAAAAACATGTCTTCAACCAAACATGGCACAAGCTGAGGACCATATCAACTGGAGTAGGATCAGGGGGCAAGAAAGAAGAAATAAAGGCGTGGCTGCCTCAGGGTGCTTCTTAGTGCCAGGCGACACAGGGTCCTTGCACTCTCTCAAACAGGTTTCTCAGCCTGACATGGTCATTCAGGTCTGGAAAACTTTGTCAGGAGGGTGGAGAGGAATCTGTCCTGTGCATTATAAGGATGTTTAGTGGCATTCCAGATCTTCACTCCTGGATGTCAGTGGCTTCCACACTCACTTGTAACAACTAAAAATACCTGCAGACATTGCCAAGTTTCTCCTAGGGAGCAACAGCATCTCCGTATGAGAAGCATTGGTCTAGAAGGTTATATATAAGTAGAATGATGAGGAAGTGAGTGGGGTGGGGGAGACCCTCCATGAGGTTTGGTGGTCAAGACACAGCAGGGTGATTATCTTTACACAGAGCCACACGTAAGTGCCAGAGCTTCTTGACCTTGGTCCTCTTGACACCATGGGCTGCACAATCCTTTGTTGAGGAGCTTGTCTTGTCCTGCTTGTTAGATGAAGCAACATCTCTGGACAATACCAACTAGATGCCAGTACCACCCCAACACCATGTGTGACAATTAAAAGTGGCCACACGCATGGCCAAATGTATCCTGGGGGACAAACTGCCGGCTGCTGAAAAGCACCGCTCTAACCTCTCTCTCTGTACTAACAGAGGGGCTTGGCCCTGGACTTAGGAGACAAGAAGGCATGTGAGACAAAGAAGCCATGTGGTTCAGAAGAACACCTGGGGGCCACCAGGATGAAGACCTCCCAGGGGCCTGCCTCATACTCACTGGGAGAGCATCCCATCACACACAGCCTGATGACTGGCTTGGAGGGGATGCGTGAGCCTACCAGGCTCACTCAGTCAGATCCCCCTCTGGAATCTGAAATAGGGAGCTCAGACAGAGGCCAGTCTGTGTTGGACACTGGGATGACAGGTCCAGGGAATAATGGGCTCAGATGGCCATTCTTGCCTCAGGGATGCCCCAGAGAGCTCAGGAGCAAAGAAAGAGAAATGACATAAACATTCAAAGAAGGAGAGATAGGGAGTCTGGGGGCCACAGACAGCAGGGACTGAGGTGCCTGGTCCTATCGCAAACTCGCTGAAGAGAAAAAGCCATTCTGAACAGAGCGACCTAAGCAGATCCAGAGAGCGAAGCCAGGAGAAGAGACCCGGGAGCCGGGCATAATCGTGTGGTTTCCAGTTCCTGGATCAGTCAGTCCTTCAAGAGCACCTTCCCCACCCCCCCCAACCCCAGACATCTTGCTTTTGGAGTCTGCAGAACACTCCCATTTCCTTCCACACTTTCTAAAAGCCAAAGGGAGGCTGTTTCTTGCCCAAGAGAGACGAGGAGACCAGGTAGGAAGAGGTGAACCTAGAAAATGACTGAAGCTGTGGGGAGGAGGGAGAGAGGGCTCCTGAGGCCTTCTTGACCAGCCAGATCTGGAGCCAGAGGGTGGTTCTGACAAGCAGGGCAGGTCCCCGCCATGGAGGGCTAGGGAGGACTTACCCAGAGACAACAAGATCCTACAATTTTCCAGCATCACTTCCTGGTACAGGGTCCTCTGGGACAGGTCCAGTTGTCCCCACTCTTCCTGGGTGAAAGTCACAGCCACATCATTGAAGGTCACAGATACCTGGAATGTCACATAGAGGTAGCAGTATTAGCCTTGAGGCTGCTGGATGGGATCAGAGCTCACTTTGCATCATGGTAAAGGTGCGGTCATCAAGGACCTAATCGTGCAACACCTCCTGAGGGATGAGCTCTGTGCTGGGCTCAAGGGGAAAGTGGATGATCCTTTGGACATAATACAATAGTGTAGAAAAGAAGCCATCTATGCAGAAGCCATTGGAAAGTCACACAAGAGTGGAAATGATGTGTGGACTGTGAAAATGCTGACAGTGAGAGGACCCTAGGTCAGAGAAATGACAAAACATGATAATGATACCAATAATATTAGCGCATGAGCCTCACTGATCCTGCAACTACCTGCCCCATGCTGAGAGCTTCACATCATATCTTAAAGTGACTAAAAGTCTCCACTTCTTAAGTCAATCTCCTATGGTTTGCATCCAAACTCTTGAAACCCAACACTTGTCAGCTGTGTTACCTTAGAGACATTACTTTGTTTCTCTGAGCCTCAGTTTCTGGATCAATACAATAATAGTTCCCACTTCACCAGTAACAGCTGTGAGATATGGACAGAAATTATTCAATGCTCAGTGTGCTTCAGGATTTTTATTAATTCTCCCATAGCCTTTGAAGTAAATATCTAATCACCTCCATGCCACAGTCAGTGGCCCGAGAATAAAAGTTCCACCAATTTACCCAGAGTCTCAAGGCAGAGACAAGATTTTAACATGGATCACTACAGTACAAGACTGTAATAGAGTAACTCGACACTCCTCTACTATCAAAGTGAATACATAGTAAAGAGGCTGTAAAACATTTACACGAATTTTTCCTGTTAAATCAGTTTCTGTCACCCTTAAAAACATATGTGAACATGAAGACAGGAGCAGAGTCCCACCACTGCCTTCGCAGGAGAGGCACCTGAAAGGGTGGCACCTACCTAGGTAATGGCAGGGCCTGGATCAGCTCCCCACACTCCCTGGGTCTCTCAGACTCCCAGGAAGACTCCACAATGAATCTTTAGTCTTTTCCCCTCCTGAATCCTGACAGCACTTACCTCTGAGGCAGGATACTTCAGGACCAAGGACAACAAATGGCTAAAGATAACACAAGCTCTGGCCATAGGAAAAGCCTTTGACTGGCCAGTGTCTGTCCTGACTGAGAATAGGCGAAACACCCTGCAAAGGCCTACACCCTCCCGAGACTTGTCTGTCTCAGCAGCTGGGGGAACCATGGTAACCTCACAGGCCTTGTTGTGCCCCCTTAAACAACCAACACACCTTTGTCCATGCACTTCTCTCTGCCCAGAAATCCCTGCCTCTCCTCTAACCCTAATGCCCAAGGTCACCTGGGGGAAGTAGGGGAAGTAGGGGAAGTAGGGCAGGTGGGCCAGGGCGGACCCCAGCAAGATGTGGTGGGGTTGGGATTTATTCTAAGAATGATGGAAGCCCCTGGAAAAGTCATCATTCTTTCCACAATTTAATGAGAATCTGTCTGAAGCCCAACACCGTTTAGGACTGGGGACAGCTAAGTGGCGACCCAGTTCCAACTGTCAAAACAAATGATACTTCCTAAGGCAAAGCCAAAGGATGTTAGCTCCCAGCCCCGTCAGGGACCGTTCCCTCCTGCGAAGAAATACAGCAATTCCGACATCACCGCCCACTCACCAGCGTCTGATGGGTCGGCGACGCCGCCATTGCGGGACTCTATGGGTCGAGCGAAGCTGGAAGAAGAAGAACCTCGGCTGACTGTCGCACTCCGAGCCGAGGTGTCCTCCGTGGAAAGGGCGCACAACACCCCGGGCGCCGCCCTTGGCGACTGCGGGGATGAAGGGCGGGCTAACAGACTCCCGGGAGGCCGCGGCCCGTCGAGCGACCACGGGACACGCCCGTTATGAGGAGTCACGGCCCAGAGGTAACTCCTATCAGCCTCCACTGCTCAGAATGAAGGGCTGATGAAAGACCTGAGAAAGGCTGGCTAGCTATTCCGTAATTAGAACCATCCACGACTGTACAGTAGAAGCAAATGGCGTCCACTTTGCAAAACCCGGAAGTCCCGCCTACATGCGTGGAACGCCGGAAACGTCCCTTTCCCGGGCTATCATTGGCCAGCGTCCGCCGAAGCACAATGTACAGCCTTCTGGGTAATGCAGTCCCCTCTTTCTCCCCATCCAATGACGCAAGGAGCTCCTTAACCAGGAAGTCATCCTATGCCTAAAATAACCTCGAGCTTTGAGGCGTGGGAAAATTGAGGCTCGGGAGGCAGGGAGGGTGTTTGCCCAGTTGAGAGAAAATGTAAAGGCTTGGGGTCGGGCCTTCGGCTCGCCTGGCGGCTTCTCATTACCTCCATTCTCGTTAGGTTCTTCAGGGATCCTCTTCTTGGACAAAAAATAACCTTAAAAACCTTCCTGCGCCGGAAGTCTCGCCTCCATTCTTTGCACACTCACTTACCGCACTGTCCTGGGCCTTCCTTTGCCCAGAACCTAGTTTGTCTGATGTATGAACTTGAGTCACGCAGTGGGCTCAGATAACTTGAAGAATGGATTTGCCACTCTTTGAGGTGGGGAGGCCGCAAGTTTTCCTGGAGGAAAACTTAGGACTCCCGTTTCCATCATTGTCAAGTTGAGATGTCAAACCACTGTGTCATGTAGGCGTTTCAACCTATGAGTGAACTTTGGGAGAGAGTTGGAGCCTGGATATAAAAATTTGGGAGTTATCTTACACTGTAATTTCAAGTCATGATACTGGGTGCGATCATTAAGGGAATTGAATGTAGACTCGAGAATAGAATAGACAAAGCATGAACCCTGGACCAACTTGACTTCATTAAGTGGTTGATGACAAGAAGCCAACAAACTAATGTTAGGGGTTCTAATGTTGACCCAGAGGCATATTAAACAGTCTTAGAAGTCACCATTGGTGAGGTCTCCCCCCCCCAAGCCCCCGGAATTGTGGAGCCCAGAGGATAAAATGCATCTCTCGTGATTTAAGGATGCATAGGGATTAAGAAATGGAATCAGGGAGTGCAGAAAATGCCCTTAAAAGACTTAATTTTTTTAAGGTGAAAGAGAAGTATGGTGACAGGATGTTAATTAGGTCAAAGGATGAAGAACTCTGCAAACTACTAGTAAAATATACATATTTCATTTAATGTAAGTATATATGTATGTGCATACATATACACATATAGGAATGTATATATACCCATATATCGCATATATGTAGTGTAGTATATATGCGAGATATGTATTTCAGGGAATTGGCTTATGCAGTTGTGGGCCTGGCAAGTCCAAATCCATAGAGTAGAGGGCAGGTTGGATACTCTCCAGCCAGAGCTTTTTTGTTTGTTTTTTGTTTTGTTTTTTATGTTGTAGTCTTGAGGCAGAATTTTTTCCTCAGAGTGCTCTTACTTTTCCTCTTAAGGCCTTTCAACTAATTGGCCAAAGCCTACCTACATTATCAAACTAAAATCTTTTGCTTAAAGTCAACTGATTGTAGGTGTTAAGTATATCTACAAAATACCTTCAAAGCAACACCTGGGCTAGTTTTGATCCAGTAACTGGGTATTATGGCCTAATCAAGTTTACACATAAAACTAGCCAACATGTTCTGTCCCTTGTCAACTTGGTACCCATACACATTTCCTAAACCATACTTCTCCAAATAAATATGGTAAAAAAAAAATCTACTTTTGTCTAACTGGATCAAACCTGGTACTGATCCATTGTTATGATAGATCGTATTATGTATGATGGGCTACATATGATAAATGTAGTGGATCCATTTGGACCTATTGATGTAATGTTAAATTATCTGATACTGGAATTCCGTAGATATACTTATAGCTAATAAAGAAATTTGATTAGGACTTCATACCTTTGGGAAAAGAAAAACAAATATTAGCCATGCATATTAAGTAGGAAAATCAATCAGAACAACAGATTTTTCACAGATTAGGGGTTATTTTTCCATCTCATAGCCTGCATAACTCTTTTCTAAGCATTTGCTTCTGCAAGGCTGGATGACTCTAACTACACCTACTTTCCTTGCAGCAGCAGGAAAACAAGAAGTATTTTCTGCTTCTTATCTTGCAGACTCCTTTTTCAGAAGTTTACAGGCCTATAGCTTTTAAGAACAATGTGGAAACCCTTTGTGTACTAGTATGGAAATAGCTCTAGGATATAGTGTTAAGTAAAAATACTTAAAGTCCAAGACTGAATATGTTATGATACCTTTTGGCTAATAAAGGGGGAAATTCTAATGTGCATTTATCTTTCCTTAAAGAAAAGTCACTCAGTTTGGCTACTAGTGAATCATGGAATAAGCAGGAATAAAGCTTCCCATCGCTTAGCTTGTCACAACATTTTGCTTTTGTGCCATATGCATTCATTTCCTATACACATTTTTTTAAATTAAAAAAATCAATTACATCACTTAAAAAAATACACATGACTTTTCAAGAGTGTGAGCTAGGCTTCCATTATCTTACTGAAATGTCTATAGTGTGTCTTCTTTGTTTTAAAATTTGGGGATACAGAAGTAAACAAAACAATCAACCACCCTTGCCCTCATGAGCAACATTTAGAGGGGGAAACAGAAAATAAATAACAGTTATAATAAACAAGTAAAGTATATATCAGAAGTTAATCAGTGCTATGACAAAGAAAATGAAGAGCAAGAGGAGAATTAAGGTGGATGTGGGCACCAGAGTTGAGGGGCATTTGTTTGCAATTTTTATGAGGCTGATCATGGGAGAGCTTATGGAGAAGATAACATACAACCAAAGTCAGTAAGGTGGTGAGGGGGCTAGGTGAAGATGGGCGGGGAGAAGGAATGTCTTGGCATAGGCTTTAAAGCAAGTGTGTTTCCAGTCAGTGCATGAAACAGGAAGCTAATGTGGAGTCAAGCAAAGCAGTAAGAGGCTATGAGGACTTTGGCTTTGACTCTGAGAAGATGGGACCGTTGCAATCAGGGTTTTGTATAGAGGAAAACATAATCCAAATTCGTGTGTTACTCTTCTATTCCTGAGTAACAGTTATCATAAATGTAATGGCTTAAAACAACATACACATATTAGTTCACACTTTCAGTAGGTCAGGACTCTAGTCATAGCTTAACTGAGTTGTTTGTTTCAAGGTCATACAAAACTATGCTCAAGTTGTCAGAACTGAAGTTCCAACAGACTCAATTGAGGAATAATACACTTTAAAACTCATTTAGGAAATTGCTAGAATTTATTTTCTTGTGGTTGTAGGACCGAAGGCTTCAGTTTCTTGCTGTCTGTTGGTGAAGATCACCCTTAGCTCCTAGAAACCATCTTCACTGTCTTATGTGGGCCAACATTACTGCTTGCTTCACTAAGTCAGTGAGGAAGACAGAATCCAGCAAGATGGGTCTTACCAACTATGTAACATAATCATGTACACTTAATCATGTATATACCATCACCTTTAGCATATTCCATATCTCTAGAAGCAGGGTACAAGTCTGGTCCACAATCAAGGAGAGAGGTCATACAAGAGTTAGAATGCCAACAGGCAAGGATATGAGGCCCACACTGGTCATCCTAGAGACTATCTGCCACACATTTTAAGATGTTCTCTCAGGCTATTGCAAGAACAGACTCTAGTGGGGTTAGGAAGCTATTTCAGAAATTCAGAAGAAAGATTTTGTGGCTCATATCAGAATGAGTTGAAGAAAATGTTTCTCTTTCTTCTCTCTCTATATGTATATATATACATGTATAAAAATATATATAGAAAATATTATATGTATAAATATTTAAATATTTTATATATACTTTTTATTTGTGAATAATTTCAAAATAATTACAGAAAAGTTTTAAGAATAGCACAAAACATTGCATACTCTTTACATATATTTATCAATTAACATTTTGTCAAATTTGCTTTATCATTCTCATTCTCCTCTGATTGGTGGATTAATGATGTTTGAGTCTCCTGGAATTACTTTCAGTTCAGAGCCAGTGTCCAGTAGTTCCTAAAAGTTCTGATTTTATCCTTTTTCACTGTGTACAGTTATCCTGGTAAAAGATCCCTTTGGAGAAGGCTGGGAGATAGAGTAACAGTATAAATTTTCTGCTGCATACCGGATCCCTCCTTAAGAAGACCTGGCCTCCCTTTCATTGAGGAAGTTCTGAATCTGCAACCTAGATCAAGTCTGGGAATTGATTGACGGGCTGTGACTCTGTTTTTATGCTTTGCGTTAGATTTTGCTCACTGAACTTAGAACTTTTCTGTTATGCAAATCAAGTAAGAATTTAGTAGGCTTCCTATCTATTTCACTTCAAGGAATACTACAATTAACTAGCCAATGCCATAGGTCTGCACACCTTAGACTATTCTGATTGCTGCTTTGACTCTGTTGTCCATCAAGGTAACCACACCCACCATGCCTTCTGAGCTGGAGTGTGTGACTATTTGCCTCTGCATTTAGGTTTTCCAAGTCCCACTGTAAGCTTTGGCCTACAGAGAAGAGGGATCACAAACTCTTCAAGGATACTGAGACTCCCCCTCACAAATTAATGCCTCAAAGTATTAATTAAAGGTACGTCTTATAGAATCACCGAGTGTGGGTGAGTAGGTCTTAAATGACGAATCCACCCTAATACTCAGCTCTCCTTAAGTCTTTGAATCCCTTCTTCTATATTAAACCATGGAGTTTGAGCATTTCCAATTCACTCACGGTGGGCCATCTCTTGGTCTGTGGTTCAGCCAGCCAACCAACTAACCAAGCAACCAACCAACCAGACAGAGCCCTTTCTTACTCCCTGAGCTGCAAACATTAGATGCAGAATCTCTGAGTTGTGAACCCATATTAATAGATTCAGTCTGATCCAGCTTTATATTTCTTCCACCAGTATTCCACTTCCTAGTATCTGTTCCCACATGTTTCCCAGAAAACTCAAGTAGTTCTTTTGGAGTTTAATGCACCTCCTCATGGGTCACATGCTGTACCTCACCTTTAGGGGCCTGCTGGAACTTGAGTCTAAGCCAAAAAGCAGTGAGGGGTAGTCTGTGGGGAGGTGGTTCTGAGGAGAATCAGCATTGTCTGCACAGCAACTGCCTCAGGGAATGGGAATGTCAGTTACCTTTTCCTCAGGCAATGCAGTGTTAATTCCCTCAGAGGCAGAAAAGCAGATACCACTGGGCGTGGGGAAGGTGATTCTGCTGTGAAAGGAGAGAATTTTGCCACTGGCAAAAATGACTCATCAGAAGAATGTAGTCTCAATGTCCCCATTTCCATCAAGGTCTTCCCACACATCTCCATCCCAACTCACTCATCCCATTCTTTCCCAATCAATGCCCTCTCTTTAATAGTAGATACCCGGTGAGGCCAAGAGTTCAATTGTATTGTAATTAAGTCAATCACAGGATTAGTCTTTGTATTTGATTTTCAGCAATTTCAGCCTTCTGTTTACAGGAGATAAGGGTCTCTTTCTGGGTACACAGAGAAGCTCTTAGGTCATTTCTGGGGTACGTGAGCTGGAAATTCAAATCTCTGAGCTCATCCTTTTATTTCACTCCTTTGTTTAACAACAACCAATCAACCAACTGTATTCTCTAATTTTCCAAAAACGTTTGAAATTATCATATACAGAATCAATTATCTCCTTGCTTTTAAGGGGTTGATTAGATTCAGTTGATTAGATCCAATGGAGGTATTTTGTCTATTTCTATAAACATTTCACACTATAGACTATCAATGTTCTCTTGACTACTGAAAATAGAGCCATTAGCATCTTTCAATCTTATCAGATTGAAGAGCCAGTTCCAGAACCAAGAACCAATTCAGAAAACTCCTCCTTTATATATGCAAAATTGAGTAGAGTCAACATCTGAGGAGACTCAATAAATAAAGTCATCCCTCAGTACCCTCAGGGGTCAGTTCCAGGATCCCCTGCCAACACCAAAATCTGTGGATGCTCAAGTCTCTGTCATAAAATGGTGTAGTATTATTTGCATATAACCTATTCACATACTTCTGTATACTTCAAACCTCTAGATTACTTAATATACACAGTGCAATATAAATGTTGTGTAAATAGCTGTCATAATATATTGTTTAGGGAATAATGACAAACATATATGTATATGTGTATGTATATGTATATGTATATATACATATATATAATTTTTACTCTGAAATATGATTTTACTTCATCATCTGATGAAACTCAATAAATATATGGAAAATATATGAATGAATGTTCATCTATTTTCCTTATTTTTCTATTTTCTTGTATGTCTTATTCTTAATTTAAGGAGATTTTACATATTCCCAATACTGTGTACTATTATTTACACAAGTGATATATAATACTGTAGAAAAATCAGAAAATTAAGCCAGAGTTCAAAATTAAAGTGTGTATGTGTGGTGGTGGGGGGGAGTACTTATAATATCACTCTCCAGAAATGATAAGTTTGAGTTGCAAATAAAAAACAAAATAAAGACAAGGACTCTGGAATAAATGAGCCAGTCATGATGAAGCAGCTTGTCATTAGAATATTTTTTTAAAAAACTAGTCTTTTGAAAATTGTTGGATATCATGTAAAGTCAAATTTCTAAAGTCTGCATCTTGTCCTGGGTCAGATCCATATCTATTAAAATTGTTTCTATTTTATTGGTAATTGGAAGCTGTAATGGAGGTTTTTTAAAATTTATTTTAAATAGTATTTTCTTACTTTCTTATTCATACTCATGTTCACTGGTTTCTGAAATTGTAGCATTTTCTTTTCTTTATTATTTTCCTCATATGAGAAATAGATTACTTAGTTAATTCTGAATTTGATGATAATTCCGCTCTAACAATATTAGTGTTGGACATTTGATCATTTTCAGTAGCTAGCATATTGTTTTTCTAGTCAAACTTATAACTGTTCCTTATAATTTTGATCCATTTCTGCACATATTTTTCTTCTTTTCCTGAACAGTGCACAAGTTGGCTTTTTAGATGCCATATTAAAAAAACTTTTTGGTATAAATATATGTACTTTTAAAATAAACACAATATTTAATTGGAGCAAATATACATAAATATTTAATTTATATGCATCAATTTAAGTCATGCAAATTATATTTAGCACTCAAATAGGTAAACATAAAAATGTGTATCAAAATAAAAATCTTAATAAATAAAACAGCAGAAAATTGTGCCCTAGGTTTCCAGACAAATTTGTTGTGGAAAAAAGTGAGGAAAATAAATTCATATATAGAAGTGAATAGTATACAATATATCACTGTTTTAAGTGAATAAAGTGTAAAGGTTTTTAGATAAATAAATAATTTTCTTGGTTGATTTTCTTTTTCAGAAAATGTTTAATATTTGATCAACTTTCATTTGTTAAAAGTCAAATCTATCAATAAATAAAATTTCTATTTCTTACTAAATTGCTCTTAAAACTTTTTAAAAATCACACAAACATATACGTGTAATAAAACAAAACTTTCTGTTTTGTCCTATAGCACTGTGGGTTATAGCTATGAACAATTAAAAGAACCTGTCACTTTCCCAGAAGACTGATCAATGACTTTAAGAAGAAATTGCAAGAGGGAGATCCTTTTATTCATTGCACATGCACCCTCACTTGCGTAACTCCTGTCGTTGCAGAGAAGGATCCTGTTTTTATTTACAATTTTTATATTTTGTAAACATGGACTTTCTGCAACTAATTTTTTAAATGATGTTTCATTTTTCAATTATAGTTGCCATACAATATTATATTAGTTTCAGGTGTACAGCATAGTGATTAGAGCTCTATATAACTCACAAATGATCACCCCAATACATCTAGTATCCCTCTGCCCCATACATATTTATTACAATATTATTGACTATATTCCTTATGCTGCACTTTATATCTTTATGACTATTTTGTAACTACCCATTTGTACTTCTGAATCTCTTTGCCTTTTTTCACCGATCCCCCTAACCCCCCTCCCATCTGGTAACTCTCAAAATATTCTCTGTTTCTATGTATTGTCATGCAATTAATTTTTGTTTTTTAACTATTGCATCAAATATCATTTATCTTGATCACAGAATTTTTAGCATCCCCTCAAATATTGCTCCCAAGGTGAGAGCCTCATTTGCTTCACTTTAATACTGGTACTAATTTAAAGAACTTTTTAATTTAATAAGAAAAAGTCATCGCTTCAAAAGATAAGTGAAGCACGTGAAAAAACAATTTAAAAAAGAATTCATAGGTATATAATAAACATTGAAAGAAAGATGCGTAGATAAAATTGCACTCAAAAATGCTGTTGTGATAGTTTAGGTGTAGAGGTTGGTATCAATTATTAAATTTCTATTAATAAAAGAAAAGAAGTCCTATTTAATCCTTCTTAGATTCTATTATTTCCTTTTAAGAAATGACGGAATTAGTAAAGGTGGAACTTTAGGATCACCACTAATGATTAAGTAAATGGGAGGAGATGATCATATAAATAATGGGAGGGGCTGGTCAATAAAACCAGCCTTACCTCAGGCTGCTGTCTCCCGGTTGAAGGCTGAGACTTCATTACTCTCTTCCAACATGGCCCAAGACAACTCTCCAAACAGTAAGTTCCCCACGCACCAGACTGTGGTCTGAGTTCTGCTGATTTGGAGAGGAAGTTAGGCTAAAAACCTAGTGGGCTTGTGAGATACCGTGAGCGTTCTATCAAATTTTTGAAATCACTGTACTGGGGAAAACCATTTTCTCTCCTGTGATACGAAAATAGGCTATTTCCATGCATTTGAGAATTTTATAAAGATGCTGACATTCAAGAAACGAACAGGACAAATTCTTGTTTCAAGAAGGAAGATGGGAGGAAAGAACAGATGGGGAAAAGGAGGAGAGAGATACACACTCAAAGAAAGAAACTATAGCAGGCATCAAAAAGTTGAGAACAGAATGTCTTTGGACTCAAAGTAGCTTCCAGATTTCCTTACTGACCCTGTTTTCTCTCATAACCTACATCTAATCAGGCTGGAAATTCTGTTGGCTTTAATTTCTAAATTTTAGGAGTCTGACCATTTCTCAATCCATCCTCACTATTGCCAATCTGAGTTCTCGTAACTGATCTGTTTCCACCCTGCCCCTCATTCAATCTATTCTCAGTGAGGTAAGTAGCAGCTCGAGTGATCTCGCTAAACCATTGATCAGAGCATGTCTTTTATCTACTCAAAACTCTTCCGTGACTTCCCACAGTACTCGGAGTAAAAGACACATGGCCCAACAATGCCCCACCAAAGGTCTTGGACCTCTTCTGCTTCTGCCTTGTTCCCTCTTCAGACTTTCTAGCCTTCTTGCCGTATCTTGAATAGGCCAGGCAGACTCCCATTTGCTACCCCCAGTTTCTGCAATGTTCCTCTCCCAGATGTTCCCGTTACTCTCTCTATAATCACCTTCAGTTCTTGACTTAACTTTTCTCAGTGACATTTCACTTAAAATTACTCCATCTGTGCATTTTGTACTCTCTCTCCTTCCTTTTATGTTTATTTCTTTGCCTTGGAAATATTCACCATCTGATATACTTACTGTATATTTCACTTCTTTGCTTTTCATCTCCTGACTCTCCACGAGGTCAGGATATCCTGTCTATTTTGCTCACAGTGCCTAGAGTAGTATCTGGTTTTTAATTGATACTCTAGAAATCTTTTTTTGAACAATTAAAAATACATGAAAGTATTCTAGTTCGTCCTACCAGGACTTGCCTGATAGTCTTGTGGGTAAATGTTTGTTTGATGAAGAAAGGTAAAAAAATTCAAACTTTCATAGGAAAATTAAAATGTTGGAAAATGCGAACCTGTCACTGTGAGCCTGGCAATATCCCAATACTTTAAGGACTTTTCTGATGAAATCAGTTGTAAATTTAATGAACATGACTTTTTAAAAGAACTTTTATTTTCATGCCATGGTATCATTGCTAAATAATACCCTATCCTTATAGGCATAAGCCTTTGAAGCAGATGAATCAATGCAAATAGACATCTCCCAATTTATAGATATCTTAAATAAAGCGTATTTACGAGCATTTTCTTTGGAGCATCAACTGAATGGTAGGGACACAATCATTTACACTGCAGTATTTGGGAGCACTAATATCTTTTGCTGATCTGAGATTATATGTGACACTAAGAATATATATATAAAAACATCAAAAACTTTAGTTTGGCTTGATAAAAATAAAAAGAAAGGCAGTTCAGGTTACTTATAATTTTAGAATTTGTCCCACATATACAGTATTACTAAGCAACGAACACTTTCATAAAAATTTTATTTCACATCTTTATACAAATATACACAGGTATTTTATAATCATAAAATAATTTTACAATGCCAATTAGTATGAAAAAAATGTATCAAATTGGAACAGGCCAGTGACTTGACTTGACATTTTTAACAACTGTAAATTTAATGAATGTGATTTCTTGATATTGTATAATAAAATGTCAATTTTTGTAAAATGTGCAGAATTGATTTTAAATCAATACATGAGGCTACAAAATTATGCATGGATGAAAGATCGATTCCAAATGCATTTCAATATAATACCAAATGAAAAAGTTCAACGAAATGGTTTCAGACTCCATATGGCAACTAACATTTAAGAAAGTTGAAGAAGAGAAAGAGAAATCCTATATAATTTAGCTTATATGTGGAATATATATGTGTGTGTATGTGTATATATGCGTGTGCGTGTGTGTGTGTGTGTACATATAAATATACTTATATATACATATATATGTATATATATATATATACACACACACACACGCACACACATATATATATCATGAACAGAACCATAGATACAGATAGAGAACAAGCTGATAGTTGCCAAAGGAGAAGGGGAAGGAGGGATGAGTGAAAAGAAAAATAAAGGTTGAAGAAACTTTCAAAGGAGAGTAGCAATGATGATCTGAAAGGCTTTTAAAACAGCTCTCTTTCCAACTACATATCTGTCTGAGGCTAGATTTGCTTCATATTCTTCTATCAAAAAAACACATTATAACAGACCACATCCAGAAGCAGATATAAGAATCCAGACCTCTTCTCTTAAGCTAGACATCAAATAGATGTTATTTTACTTTTTAATAAGGTAAAACCAAAGTTCTTTGGGTATTCATTAAATTTTAAGAGTGTGAATAGGTCTTGAGGCCAAAACAATTGAGAATTAGCGAGCTAGGGATATTTTCTAGAGAAAAAAAATTGTGAAACAATTTTCAAGTTTCTTTCCTTTTTGTTATCTAGTCCTCAGTCACATACAACTGAATTAATTTTACTCCTAAAGTTTGACATTTAAAATGTTCACTACCACCAACACTGTTGCCATTAGCATTAACCATATATGTGCATGTGCCAAGTCTTCTAGAACATAGACACAGGAGGGGAACTGCCAAGCTATACCTTAGTGCCAAGCTCTGTGCCCCGGAGTCTGAGATGAATTGGATTGGATCTTGATATAGCTCTGAAGGAACCATTAGCTTATGGGGATAAAACACGGATCCTGGGTTGAAGAGAGAGATCTGACTCTTTTACCTCTTTGCTCCCCTCCTTTATCTTCCATCTGTCTCTAGCTCTTTCTCATCTCCTCCCCTCCAAGCCTCTACCTGACAGTGTCCCAGGAAGCCCTAATAACATGCTTATCCCATCCCCTACACCCTATGGGGTCTGGGTTACTTTAGAAATCCTTGGGTCTTCTTATATACTTAAAGGCTTGGGGTTCCATTTAAGCTTTCTTACTCTGCAAGAATGTTCCTCCTAAGAGTGGTTACATACAGTCAAAGAGCTGAGAAGTGACGGTACAAGATGGGTGAAGTCCTGTAAGGATTTTAACCCTAAAGCCAACCTCAGACAGATTGCTGCCATCAGAAAAATTCTATCACAGACTATTTGGAACTTCTCTCTCCAAACCATCATTTCTCTTAATTTCTGATTAAATTTTTATTTATTGGTTTGGAGTAGGGACAGTTATTTTGCAGTGTTTGAGTATGTGTGGGTTTTTTTTTTTTTTTTGTTTTTTTTTTTTTTTTTTTTGGTCAGAGAGTATTTTCAATAATTCAAACTTAATGTTGGCGTAAATATTATTGTGCCAGGCACGGTTGTCCTGGGCCCTGGGCTTAGAGGGGATTTGTGTTTGGTTTAATGTTGTGCTATTGTTATCTTGAAATTATTAACACATGTTGAGCAAGGGGCCTAGAATTCCTATTAGAATATAATTTTCTTGGAATATTTGCACTGGGTCTCATAAATCATGCAGGGGTCCTAATTCTATCAACTAGGAATTCCATAATGAACAAGATAGACAAACATGTCTTGTGGAACTTCATACCAGAGAGGGAAAAGAGACAGAAACAGGTAAACATGTAGAAGATTATTTTAGATGGTGATGAGACCAGTGAAGGAAATAAGACAGAGTGAAGCCAGATAGCATGATGTGGAGTGTGGGCTATCTTAGACTAGTGGGACAGGCAAGGACTCTGAGAAGACAGTGCTCAAGTTGAGGTCTGAGTGATGTAAAGGAGCAAGCTAGCCCATCAAAAAAGAGTTTGAAGGAAAAGAAGAACAAGCACCGAGCTCTGGTGTAGGAAGAACCTGATTTGCTTGGGGGAGAGAAAGAAGTTAGGCGTGATGGCTGGAGTATACACTTAGTCCAGGGTGTAAAGTCAAGTAGATCAGCATATGTGATGAGGTCAGAGATACAGACAAGGGCCTGATTGATAAGATTCAAGATAATCAATGGGTGATGTTAAAGTTAACCTTCCCCTTTCAATGAAATACAATAGAACAGGGGGTGGTGGACTGGTAAGCAATTGCAGATTTAGGTGTTCAAGAGGAACCAACACTCAAAGATCAAGCAAAAAAGCATCCTTACAGACTGGAGTCCAAAGGAATTCGTAATTCTTTACTTTGCTGAAGGAATGTAATGGGTAGCCATGCTGCAGTTTTCACTGGATTTTCCTTTTGCATAAATGTGGATTTTGGCTTTTCTGAGAGTGACCTGAGAAATGTTGCGAAACTGTACCAGAGATAGAAAAGAAGTAATATTGAACTTGTTTTTTTATGAGGTGCCAATCAAAGCAACTCCGTACATCAAAATCTTTACCTATGGGCACAGCTCTATGCTTCCAACTGAATCTCTGACATCCCCTGTAACTCACTAAGTCTAATTCTGCTACAAAATCATATGTTCTAAAAATGAACATATGGCTTTCCAGATTTGGCTACTTCAAAGAGGTGTCTCATATCTAAAATCATGTAATGTAGTGTTTATTCCCTATTTGAAAATTCTGCTGAGAGTATGGAATTCCTTTTTAAATTAATTTTGTTCTCCCCATAGTGTTTTAAAAAATACTTTGGGAACTGATCTTGTGTGTCTGCTGTTAAGAGCAATAAACTTCAAAATAAATCAATATGCACCAGGGAATTTTAACCAGAAACACTGGAAAAGAATTAATGGTACCTGTATCACATACTCCTCATTTCTATGGGTTCAGGTCTTCATCATTTTAATGACATACTGCATGCATTTTCTTGACACATGTTGTTCCTAATCCTTATGAACAGAACACAGCAACTTTTCATGGTTTTTGAAAACAAGACCTTGACTACCCCCCACCCCCTGCCCCAGGTCAAGGCATTCAAATCAGCTAGAGAAGTTCAATAATCATCCTTGTGTGTTTATCACATGAGATTTCTTTCCTGGTGGGTTCTGGTGGATTCCATTGCTCTCAATAGCAGACACAAAGGATCAGTCCCAAAAATATTTTTAAAAATACTCTACAGAGACCACAGCGATGAATCATAGACGAAGCCGGACCAAATTCACGGAAGATCAGTTGAAAATCCTCATCAAAGCATTCAACCAAAAACCTTACCCAGGTTATGCCACCAAACAAAAGCTTGCTTTAGAAATCAACACTGAAGAGTCTAGAATCCAGGTAAGTTACAAGACATCTCCAAGACAAGAAGTAGAAAGGAAGGCAGGGGGACCATTAATTGAGCACATATTACATACCAGTGTGCTGTGCTGAGGGCGCAATACAGAATGAACTCATAAGAATGTTGCTCTTAGTTTTCACTTCACAAATATGGACACTGAGGATGAAAGAGCTCACAGGAGTGGGGAGGAAGTGTGCAGGTACACATTCCAAGAAGAGGGAATAGTTGAGCTGGTTCTTTTTTTTAATGTGTTGGGATGACATTGGTTAATAACATTGTATAAATTTCAGGTGTACAACTTTATAATACCACATCTGTACACTCCACTGTGTGCTCACCACCCCAAGTCCTATGAGTTTATTTGTTGTTTATTTGTTGCTTTCTGTTTTCAATCTAGCGAAGTTATTCTTTGAACTGTTTGTTAAATGCATAATAATCGCAATACCTATTTACTAGCTTATAAAGATTATAGCAAATTATGCCAGGACCAGATTGTGAAGGGGCTAAATGCCAAGCTTTGACCTGACACTCAGTCGAATGGGACAGGTATCAGTAATAATCCTAAATTAGGTCTGGTAAGAATGACTCCCTTTGGAGAAAGGCAGCGATGGGGTTGAGATGACACAAACATGTTTAATCCTCTCGTTTTCTCTTCCTTACTTAGGTTTGGTTTCAGAATCGAAGAGCTAGGCACCGAGTTCAGAAAGGATCAGAACCTGAGAAGGACTCTGAAGCAAGCCAAAACCAAGATTTCTCTGAAGACAAGATTCATAGTAAATAGCCTGCTCCAGTCCTGTCCCCCAGCAGAGCCCGTTGGGTATCTAAGGACCTCTCTTAAGTAGTGGAACCAACTACCACTCTGAGTGGGAAAAGAATGTTCTCTCCCTCAGAGTCTCCTGGTCAGGGTCTTGT
>NW_006438873.1:295241-300506 GCF_000325575.1 Pteropus alecto
TCTATGAATTTCCCCTGAATACCCTCTTTCCATGGAAGTCCAACAACCCACACATACACTGCATTTTCTCTAGAAACCTCCTCCTGGAATAGGCTGGAATAAGGCCCTATCAAGAAGAGGCACAGGTTCCAAATTAGATGCAGATGATGAGACATGGGGGTTCCTTCTTGGAATATGTAAACTGATCTCTGAAATATTCCTTGACCCACAATCTTACTCTTTTCCTAGGTAGAGGAGATAGACGGTGTCGTACCAGCTACACTTCCTTCCAGCTATACACCCTCATCACAGCATTTACGAACAACCCTTATCCTGGGATTGATTCCAGAGAGCAACTTGCTAAGGAAATTGGAGTTCCAGAGTCAAGAGTCCAAGTAAGTGATAAGGAATTTGACTGTTTCCTCTCCCAAGAATGGAGATAATGAGAAGGGAAGCCACGCCAGCCTTGAACTGTTTGTTCATCAGCATGCCGGGCACATGCCCACTCCAGGGACTTTCGGAAGCTGTTTTTTCCATCTGGTATATTTTACCCCCAAGAACCCACATGATCTGCTCTCTTACTTTCTTTAGTTCTTTTCTGTCATAGTCAATGTTGTATTAATTACTCTCTGAACGGTGACTGGCACATGACACTGAAGAATTTATTGAATGAATGATGGATATGAGCCAGGCACTTCAGCCTTTCTAATTATCCTGAGGTTCAAATTATACATCTACTTTAGAGATTTAAATTTTAGCTCAACTCTGAAAAACAACAAACAAAACTAAACAGAAACAACTTCAGTAGATTCTGAGAACAAATTGATGATTGCCAGAGAGAGAGGATAGGGGATGGACAGAAAAGGGGAAGAGGACTGAAAACCTCCAGTTATAAAATAAGTCAGGGGAATGTAACATATAGCATAGGGAATAGAGTCAATAATATAATAACTATGTACAGCGACAGATGGTTACTAGACTTCTTGTGGTGAGCACTTTGTAAGGTATATAAATGTTAAATCGCTGTATTGTACAACGGAAACTAATAGAATATTGTATGTCGACTATAATTAAAAATTAAAAAATCTAAAATAAATAAATAAATAAATAAATAATAAAATAAATAGACCAACCCCCAAAAAACCCCCACACAAACATTTAGCCTAAGGATTCACTGCTGCTAAATCAATCCTAAAATGGAATATAATTCTGTCAGTGGTGTGGAGTAGGTGTCTGTATGTGATATATAAATATACAAGTGTTTACAAAATAGTATAGTGTATTAATATGTACAGCTACTATGCATATGTATATATAATTTGTGGGCACAAGAGTAGCAATTGTGTCTTGTGGGACAGAAAATATCTTCCTAGACAGATATTACTCTATCCTGGGTTAAGTAAAAAAAAAAAAGCATTTTTGAGAGAAAGGAAGATGGAAAAGGACTTCTAAGCACAGGAAAAAGCTGCAATATAGGTGTGGCACTTTAAAGCTAGACCAGCACTTATAATGAGAGATCATGGGGACTTTCAGAATATGAACTGAAACCCATCACTAGACCATGAAGGTACTAGCTGTTTTGAGCTTTATCTTCAGAATTGATAGACTTTTCCAGAAGTCATGGAATATCAATAATTTTGGAATTAGGCCCACAATGAACCACCTCTCTCTCCCCTTTTCTTTCTGAAAAAAGCAATGGTGAGGCTTCCATGCCTTCAACTGCTTTAACAAATTTTTTTTGTTTTATCCATTAGGTTTGGTTTCAAAATCGGAGATCCAGATTTAGTGTCGGGAGAAAAAGAGAATTTGATGAGCTCTTGGAACAGAAACAAGACCCAGATCAAGATTTCTGAGATGAGAGAGTTCAAAGTAATCAGCCTGTTCTCAATTTAGCTAAAAGCAGAGACTTCTGAGTGCCCAATCCTTCCAATTTCTTCTTGGTGATGAAAGATTCCAACTTATATGCCTTATCAGGCTCCATAGAGTCTCAGGGATAATTGCAGTCCCTGAAGACTCTTCCCAAGTCCAGGTCCTCCCAATTCCAGTGCCCACTTTTCTACCTGGAGAGTCTAGGAACCCCATCAGAATGTGAATTTTGTTCACCACATGCCTTCCCAGTGCCTGGTACACAGTAAACAATCAATAAACTTTTGTGAGAGGTATGAGTAAGTCAATGAAGAAATGAATGCTCAGGTGTGTTCTGCCAGGGGCTGGCCAGTGCATGGCTTTGCCAGGAGGTAGTAGGTTTTAAAAAGTTTACTTCCATGTTTGTATCTATAAAGTGGCTTCTTTGATTTTTCCCCCCTTATCTTTCCTCCTTAGGTATAGAAACTACACAAAATGGCACCAATCTTACTAGCAACTGTCTTATTTCTGTGAAGCCAGAACTGGATAGACCAAAAAGATAAATTCAGTGTATTTGATGTCATCAGCCTCTCTTACTCATCCTGGGAACATACCCTTCAAAACATACCTTCAGCTGGTTTATTTCACTTAGAATAATGTCTTCAAGGTTTACTTGTAGCAAGTGTGAGAATTCTATTCCTTTTGAAGCCTGAATATTCCATTGTGTGGATATATACAATATATATATTTGTATGTATCGCATAACACTTGGGTTGTTTTCACCTATTGTGAATAATGCTGCTATAAACATGTATGTACAAATATCTGTTTGAGTCCCTGTTTTCACTTCTTTGGAGTATATACTCAGAAGTGGGATCGCTGGACCATATGACAAGGTACTTTAAAATTAAACAGGTGTTATGAAGCAAGATATTTAAAAAAGTAAACAATGTGGCCAAAGTTTTCTTCAAATAATGTGCTAATTTTAAATATTTAATATTTTAACATTTCATACCCAATTAATAGTTTCATTCTATAAAAATTCAAATCCATATTATATAATAGAAAATCTATAAAATTTATATATGCAGAAACACGTGTGATGACATATGAGATATATTTTTAAATTGGATATTTTAGATCAGTAGTATCCAATAGAAATTTCTGTGCTGATGAAAATATTTGATATCGTGCTATCCAATATAGTAGCCACAAACTACAACTGACTACTAAGTGCTAGAAATGTGGCTAGTGTCACTAGTATGACAGGAGCTGAATTTTTAACTTATTTTTAATTTAGTCGTGTCTAGCCACATATGCTAATGGCACAGATCTTTTGTGAACCATTTCATTCATTAGCACTGTTTTTCCAATTTAATAAATATGCTCCTCAAACACTGGCACCTGTTTATTTGATGACATCAACAGGTTTGAAAGTATAATGTTAATCACAACAGAACTGAAATCATAAGGATTCATTTTAAGAACCAAAACTATAAGGAGACATTTTAAGAAAGCGTACATGGCCTAAATGAAATAACCTAAAACATTGCACTAAGGCACTTAAAACATGAATGTTAGTAATGGTGGGCTAGGCATCCAACCCAGAAGTTAGAGAAAAAAAAAAAAAAGCAAAAAAAAAGCCTGAATACTTAGGAGATAGAAGAGACTTGGGTGGTTTTGAGGTAAATAATTGAATCAGACATTTTCTGGCAAAGTGATTTTTTGAGCCAACATTTATGGGAAGAGAACAGATGAATTGTGTGAGGACCTGGAGGAAAAAATTTTAAGACAGTAAGTTCAAGAGTCCTGAGGTAGAAAATGAAGAAAAATCAAAGGACAGGAAGAGAGACTCTGCTAGGATGCTAGTGAGGAAGGTGGGAGTTTCAAAAGTTGCTAAGTCTGTAGGCATCGGTTATGTAACAAGTATTGAAATGCAAGACCTAGAGTAGGGTGGGACCTAACTGGCTTGCTGGTTTCATTTTGAGAATATCAGGAAGAGCCTTGGATATTGGAACTTGGACACACCCTAGAGTGGAGGACACTTTTGCTTTGTGGGCCCGATTTTAACAGCTCGGTTTGGTTCTTTGGTTCTGCACCGAAAGATGAAAGAGTTTTTTACTTGCATGAGATTTTTTAAATGTCCTTTGGAAATAGGTTGGATTGATTTTTAAAAACGTTTTTAAAATTGGAATTTGTATAGGAGTTGATCAGATCAGGTTTTGGGTGAATGTGTTTGAGGAGGTCCCATAGGAGGAGACGACTGCTTCCAACTGGTTGAGTTGTTTCTTGACTATTTTATGATGTGGACTAAGGTGGGTAGGGGTCTGATTAAATTTACTTTGATAATTGTTTAGCTTTTCAGTATATGTCTTTTCAGTTCCAAGCCTCTTGAGAAGAAAAGACCAGAGGCATCGGGAATTAACTTGCCAAATCATTTCGGATTCCATCGGCGGTACGTTGTTCTTTCTTTTTTTTTTTCCTTGAAAGTCAAATATTTTTGAGTTGTAGGTTGGATGCTCCCAGGACACCCCAAAAGTTTCCCATGGCCTCCAATCTTCAGCATCTCTGGCCTGTGGTGACTGTTCTGACCTTACCATTTTCTATCCTCAGCTTCCCTATGGTTCTACTGAGCTCATCTTTGCTTTGTGTTCTCAAATTTCAAAGGTGCAGTCAAATTTCTGTTTCCTTTATTCTTAATTTACCTCTTTGTGGTTTACTAACATCACATGTACCCATGTAGATTCATCTTTTCCCCTTCGATATTTGGTCTATAAATTTTGTGTGTCTTCCTGTACACATCCCTACATGCCCTGTGGATTCCTTGCTCTCAAAGATCATACATAGCTGATGTCCTGGGGACTCTCGTTGGTCTGCCCCCATTTTGGACTCCCTGTTTTCTGGAACCACCCCCCTTCTTGGTTCACTGCCTCATCTTGTGTGTCAGCACCTCTAGTAGTTTCCAGAGAAGCAGTGTGAGGAAGCTTTAAAATACTACTTTTGTGCACTTTGCTTTCCAGTTATTCTTCACTTGGGTCATTGATTTCCGTTTTGACCCAAGATTACTTTAGATAATTTTGTTTTTAAATTTCTGGGGGGTAGGAGGGATTATTATTATTAATTATTATAATTATTATTTAATAAATTTATTTATTTAAATTAGTTTCTAGTATATTGGTTAGACATCTATATTGTTCATAAAACAATTCCCCCAATTGCACCCTCCCTCCCCTGGCCCTCCACTTAGCCATCATATTAATGCTAACTACATTTCCTGTGCCGTGCTCCCCTATCAACTCGTGCCCAACTATCAACTACTAATTTGTACTTCTTTAATCCTTCACCCCATTCTCCCAGGCCCCCAACCCCTCCTCTCTGTCTATCACCAAATTGTCTACTACGTTTGTGAGTCTGTTTTTGATTAGTTTGTTCTTTTTCCTT
>NW_006438873.1:304724-305920 GCF_000325575.1 Pteropus alecto
GTTCATTTCTATGTGTCAGGAATATTTGTTTTGTCTCTCAGCCTTGGCCAAATGGCCTAATGTGGAAGGTGTCCTGTGTGGCCCAGTGGCGCACTCTCCCTGATCCCTTGTGCCAGGAGCTCTGGACGAGATCTTTGTGTGGGTTGTATGTGATCTTCTGTTGTCACCAAGTCTTTATTGTTGTTAGTAGATAAGTAGGTTGTATTAACGTTCTGGCTGACTAATTGAGTGGATTGGCTGCACCCTCAGGATAAGAGTTGTGTGTGGGTTGACCCCACTGAGTGGGATTTGCCCTAGGAGGCTTGTGTACTTGTTGCAACCACCCTTTGTGTGTATCACTACTGGAGCTAGTCAGGAGTTGCTCTGTTGTGGTCTGGTGCCAGCCTCCAGATGCATTGGTTTTGTGATCCCTTGGGAGGGGCTCCCCCATAGGCCAACATCAGCTGCTGCTTTTGATTGCTCAGGGCTACCTGATGAGAACTACAAAGTGATCCGCTTATGGTTGTTGTCTATGCTGGATCTATAGATAAGTAGAAGAAACAGCGCTGTAGGCAGATCTCGGTTATCCTCCGTCCCTGACTTATGGCAGTTTAGCAGAGAGACCAGTGCTCCTCAAGGCCTGATACTGCCTATCAGTTGCCTGTAAGTCTCTGAAACTGGATGAGCCTCTGAGTGATATGCATGATGGGTGGTGCAGGGGCCTTGGGAGTCTCCTGGGTCTAGTGAGTGAATTTCCCCCTGCAACCGCAGTGTCAGTGTACGTGCCCTCGCTGTCTCTGTGGCTCGCTGTACAAGTTTCCACTCATAGTAAGGTCAATTGCTGCCCACCCTGGGCCTAAATGCGCTACCCCAGAGCAGGAGCAGTTGCCTATCAATGTGCAGCAGGCACTTTGTGTACTGAATAGGGCAGGAGCTCAGGAAGTCAAGGACCGTCAGGCCAATATAGACTCCTGCAATCCCCTTAAGAGATATCACATCACAGCTTGTACAGGCAGCAGTGGTCTGTCCAAAACTGTTTTCTTTGAAATGTGGTCACTGCGCTGGCTTGTGCTAACTGCTCAACCCTAGAGCCAAGCAGGGCACAAGAGGCTGCTTGTTAATGGGCTGCAGGCACTTTGTGGCTTGGGCGAAGTGTGATCTCAGTGAGACAAAGTCCGTTTGGCTAATACAGCCTTGGTTTTGCTGCAATTTCTGTG
>NW_006438873.1:305945-312134 GCF_000325575.1 Pteropus alecto
CAGATCACAGAGACCAGCTGCTGTTAGGGGCATTCTCACAGATCCTTGTGCTACCCGGACACAATATTGCAACTTTTGCAGGCATCAAAGGTCTGCCTGTCGTTGATTTCCGTGGAGTGCCCACCCTGTGCCAGCCAAAGTTTGTTGCCTGTGTGGATTAGGAGATTAGGGGAGAAGAAAGGCAGAACTGTGGCAGTTCACTGTCAATGGGCCCCCTGGGGCAATTTGTGGGTAGGGTGGGACGGGGTCTCAGAGAGACAATGGCAGTCAGATCAGTTTAGCCTTAGACTTGCTGCAGATTTGGTAACTGTTTTAAGTTCCTGCAGCAAGTTCCCAGATCACAGCAAGGCCAGCTGCTGTCTGGGACTAGCCCACAGGTCCCCGACATCTGCTCAAGTTCATGTTGGCAGCAGAAATCTGGCTGACCTTATGTCTGAAACGTGGCTCACAGCAGTTGGCTGCCGTTGCTGGGATTAGAAAAGCCGCTCTCAGACCAGAGGTTCCTAAAGGCCTGTAGGAGGGTCTGCATGGTCAAACTGGTACTGTCTGTAGATTGCCAGATGGGAGGCCAGACTAAGGCACAATGGTGGCTGCCTTTCTACCCCTCATTCAGATGCCAGGCAATGGAGACCTTTTCAGAATGAATACCATGCGAGACTCTGACCCACCGCCGTGTCCCGGGTGAGCATCCGCAAGTTAGAAAGCCTTTGCCTGGGTCCTTCAAAGGGACATCTAGGAGTTCAGTTGTCTTCCATCTTACCCAAATGGCTGGAATCCCCTCCAGTTTCTACAGTCAGAATTATTGGAATCTCCTCTTCCCTGGGCTGGGACCCTGTGCTGGAGAGCCTCCAAATGAGACCAGGACCCCCTTCTCTCTCAGGAGAGCCTCTGTAGCCTTGCTGTCCCTCCCGGAGATCCTCCACCCGCCATGGTCAAGCCCTGATTCACAACTCTGCCCCTCCTACCTGCTTCCATGTGGTTCTTTTATATTATCAGATGTAGGTGTTATGATCAGCTGGACTTCAGGTGATTCTCTACGTTGGTTATTTTATAGTTTGGTTGTAATTTCAATGCGGTCCTGGGGGGAGACGAATCCTGCTTTTACCTAGTCCACCATCTTCCTCCGACTAATTCCCCAGACTCCTGTTATTTTTTAAGGTTTTATTTTTTAGAGAAGTTTTAGGTTTACAATAAAATTGGAAGGTACAAAGATTTCACATATACCCCTGGCCCCCAACCATGTATTGCATCCCTCAATATCAACATACATTGTTACCCAAAGTTCATAGTTTACCTTAAGGGTCACTCTTGGTATTGTATATTCTATGAACTTGGACAAATGTATAATGACATGTATCCACCACTATATCATACAGTTTTTTCATTGCACTAAAGATCCTCTGCGTTCTGCATGTTCATCATCCCCATACCCTGGCAACTAATCTTTTTACTATCTCCAGAGTTTTGTCTTTTCCAGAATGACCTAGAGTTAGAATCACACAGTATCAGACTTTTCTGTTGGGCACCTTTCATTTAGTCATATGTATTTAATTTCCTCCATGTCCCTCTATGGCTTGGTAGCTCATTTCTTTTTAGTGCTTAATAATATTACATTGTCTGGATGAACCAGTTTATTTATCCATTCACCTCCCGAAGGATATCTTGGTTGCTTCCAACTTTTTGAAATGATAAATGAAACTGCTGTAAACTTCTGGTCCAAATACCAGTAATGCTGAAGTCGAAAAACACTTGTTTATATGAAGTGATAACATCTACTCTTTGTATCCTAAAATTTTGAACTCATCTTTTTTGCATCTCTCTTTTTTAAATAAATGAATGAACTCTTTCCATGGGCATCTCTTGGGACAACTGGCACAAGTGCTGCAAGATCATGGGCAAGATAAAGCCCTCCCACAAGAAGCAAAATATGAGCTAGGAAGCTCCGCTGCCAACACTAAGATTGGCCCCACCACATACACACAGTTGGGGTTTGAGGCTGCAGCAAGAAGTACTGTGCCTTGAGGCTGGACATGAAGAACTTCTCCTGGGGCTCTGAGTGTTGTACATGCAAAACAAGTATTATTGATGTTGTCTGCGATGCATCCAACAATGAACTGGTTTGCACCAAGACCCTAGTAAAGAACTGCTATGTGCTCATTGACAGCACACTGGGCTGACAGTGGCTGACAGTGGTATGAATCCCACTATGCACTGCCCCTGGGCCTCAAGAAGGGTGCCAAGCTGACTCCTGAGGAGGAAGAGATTTTAAACAAAAAAATGATCAAATAAAATTCAGAAGAAATATGATGAAAGGAAAAAGAATGTCAAAATCAGTAGTCTTCTAGAGGAGCAGTTCCAGAAGGGCAAGCTTCTTGCATGCATTGCTTCAAGACCAGGCTAATGTGGCTGAGCAGATGGCTATGTGCTAGAGAGCAAGGAGCTGGAATTCTATCTGAGGAAAATCAAGGTCCAGAAAGGCAAATAAATCCTCCTCCTGTCTTAGCTCCTGGAATAAAGGTGTTTATTGTGTTCTGAAAAAAAAAAAAAGAAAAGAAAATTTAATTAACCTGGCAGTAAACACCTCACTTAATAAATTTTAAGAGTAACCAAATCTTTCATTCCTACAGGAAACCCTGCCCGGCCACCTTGTTTGCTTTTGTTGTTTGTTGTTGTTGTTGTTGTTGTTTGTTGTTTGTTTTTTTAACATATACTAGTACGTAAAATGTATTTATGCAAAAATAGTATTTTTCTGCTAGAAATGGATACTCTAGAGAACAAATCAATCATCAGGAAGGTCTGATTTAATCAGAGGATCCTCCAAACATTCCCTTCCAAACTTAAACTCTATTCCTCTCTGCAATGCTCTCTTTTTAATCTCCAGAGAAAAATGAAAGACAAAAATAAGATGCCTTCATAAACTGATGTCTCTGAGGCAAAGGACATTTATTCGCATAATATCTGAGTTTACTTGCCTGGGTTCTTGCTGCCCTCATGAACCCAGCATCTTGTGGGTGATTGTGGCCTTGGTTGCCTACTTTCTGTGTGTTGCTTTGCACTTTGGGGAAAACTGTACGGTTTGGGAGACTTTGGAACAGCTACAGGTAACACAGGGACCAGGTCTTCTCTGATGAGGCAGAAATTACGGAAAGGCGCCACCTCAGGACTTGTCCCTCTTGTGTTGGCACCTGGTCTGAGGTTGGGAATGAGAGGGCCTGGCTTTCCTTCCCACCCACACTGGCAAGTTTAGGGACCATTGGAATCAGTCAGGCTCAATTTGCAACTGTGCCTTTGAAAATTCTGTGACATGTGAGAAGCATGTAAGGCGGATTCCTGGAGTGATTTGTATGTGGTTGACATTGTGATGTTTAAGTTCCTTCCAGTTGTTTGATGTGAAAGTAAGCTGGTAATGAGATCTCTTATACTTCACTCTTTTCTTGCACTTTTGTAATTATTTGCTTTGAGGAAAATTATTACAAGTAGGGTCCAAGAGCTACATAAATTGTGATGAGTCATGGGAATTCTATACATATATACCACTCAGTAGAATGGGGGACAGTGAAGTCAGCACTGTTCAGACAGGGGTCACTGAGGTACAAAAGTACAAATGAGGCCTTTTCTGAAGGGTCCTAATAAGGTAAGCTGAATGTGTGAAGCCCTCTACACTGGATGTCCAGGCAGCTCCAAAGAAATTTCGCTTTTTCAAGGCTGTTTTCCATTTTCCTTTTGATCTTCCATCCCAAGACTGTCTTGGCTCAAAAAGAACAATAAATGAGCAATTTCCAGGTGAGTTTTTTAAAAAATCCGTATCATCAAAACAAGCAAAGAAATGTGTCACCCACATTCCCACTGCTCAGAAGTAAACTCCGCTCACATTTTGGTATAATTTACTCTTTCCTTTCTTCTATACCTTTATTAAAACATCACACACTCTGATGTTTCCTTTCCTATCAAAACTAAAACATTTCAACCTGAAACATATAATATTGTATGTCAACTGTAATTGAAAAAAATTAAAAGAAAAATTCTATTGTAGCATCTTTAAATTTTCTTTGAAAATATTGAAAAAAAAAAACCTCTAAAACATTTCAAGTCAAGCAAAAGCAGCTCTTGACCACTACCCTCATACACCTGGTCTACTGCTGAGCCCCAGATATGATAGCACTGTGTACATATCACCCCAATCTGTTTTTTCAAATCGGTGTTTTAAAAATTTTTTCCTGTACATTTAGAAGAGTTTTCATGAAACTGCACAATTAGCTGAAAATTCATAAACTGATAAAAGTCAGAATCGAGGTAAATTACAGCAATCCAAGGACCAGTGACAAATTGGATGCAGATGTGCAGATAGTAATTCCCTCACATTTTTTATATATTTATTTAAATTTACTTTCCCCTCACAATTTTTAAAGTTCAGCAGTCTGGAACATACGTGCCAATTCAAAATTGTCCTGTCTGAGACAATGTGTGTGTGTGGACATTTTTGTGAGCATGTGTGTGAGTATGTGTTTAAGTGTGTGTGTGTGAGCCAAACACAGCCAACTCTTAAAGGCAAAAAGATTTTCAGTTGCCAACTAAAGAGCTGTTTTTAGAAGTGTGATTTTCGACATTTTGGCAGCAATAAAATGCTGATAAAAGCCCAATAGGGCTGGAACAAAGAGGGGAGTGTAGAATGACCCAGGCATCAAGTAGGAATGTAGTAGACAAAGCCAGATGCCATGATCCAGGTATCTTGCCCCAGAGCAAGGAAAGCCACTAAGTTGGGGCTCACACTATTCAGCTTCCACTCTTGACTATGGTAGATCAGAAGGAGTCAGTCTAGATGTAACTTGAAAAATTTGGAGGCTATTGCCTTCTTCTAAGTAAAAGATGGTCGTGTGGATTCATGAAGGATGAAGAAGATGAAAATAGTTGGATAAGTCTGAGAAAGAGCCAAGAGGGAAAATTGAGGGACTGGATACTGAGTGTAGGAAGGCAGAGAAAGATGGCGATATCATGAGTGAACTGTAAGGTTAGGACTTGCTAGCACAATATTTCAGCTATAATTGATTTTCCCCCAGCATATAGCATGCAGTGAATAGTACATATAGTTCAAATGTGGTTTGATGGAAACAAATCCCTGTATTCCAGGCCTCAGGGCTCAGTGGCATCTGTATATTGATTGGGAATCTGTTGTCACAGGGAAGGGTGAACTTTGAGGAGATCGCTGTGGATTTGGCCCAGGAGGAGTGGCAACAGCTGAGCCCTGAACAGAGAAACCTGTACAGGGATGTGACACAAGAGAGCTATAGCCACTTAGTCTCTGTGAGTGAGCACAGCTTCCTGGCCAGGGGACGCAAAGCTGAAGCCTGAAATGAATGGGCGCTCACCTGTGTGCCTCCCTAGCCTTGGCTTTTAGGTGTTTTTTGTTTTGGGTGTATTCATGGCAGGACTGGGGCTGGGGAGAGGCACAAAGGGGTACAGGTGTTCAGTTTAAGGAGACCTCAGGCTCAGGGCTCGTGCTAGAACTGTGAGAATGGCGGCCTCTGTCAGTCGGCTGGCCTGGGCCTCTCTCTTCATTCCAGTCCTGGCCCTGAGCTCTGAAAAGCTTTGTCCTCCAAGAAAAAAAGCATTTCTTTTTTTTTTTTTTTTAAGCTTATTGGGCTAACATTGGTTAATACAATTACATAATTTTCAGGTGTAATTCCCCTCATCATCCCTGATTTTGTTTATTTGTGTCCTTTCTCTTTTTTTTTATTGAGTCTAGCCAGGATTTGTCAATTTTATTAAACTTCTCAAAGAACCAGCTCCTTGTTGTATTTATTTTTTCTATTTTTTTTGTTTGTTTTCAATTTCATTTATTCCTGCTCTAAATTTGGTTATTTCTTTCCTTCTGCTAACTTTAGGCCTCATTTGTTCTTCCTTTTCTAGTTTTTTAAGATGAAGGTTGTTTATTTAGGCTCTTTCTTGTTTTTGGAGATAAGCCTGTAATGATATGAATTTTCCTCTTATTACCGCTTTTGCCGTGTCCCAAGAGTTTTGATATGTTGCACTATCATTATGATTCTTTTCTATGTATCTCTCTTTTTTTTATGATCTCTCTATTTCTTCTCTGATGCAGTTATTTTTCAGTAGTATGCTGTTTAATCTCCATGTATTTGTGTTTTTTCCTACTTTCTCTTTAGAGTTGATCTCTTGTTACAAAGAATTATG
>NW_006438873.1:314001-327045 GCF_000325575.1 Pteropus alecto
GGAACTCACGGAGTGTTTTCAGAAATACCATCCTGAATTCTCTGTCATTTAAGTCACATATTTCTATGTTTGTAAGCTTAGTTTCTGGAGATTTTTCTCTTTCTTTCTGAGATGCCTTGTCACCTTGATTGTTCATGATGTTTAATGGACTATTTCTCTGCCTGTGCATTAATGGAAGTGCATTCTGTTGTTTTTCCAGAAAGAAGATTTTTTTGTATAAAGATCTCTCTTTAGCCTGCTGCAAAGAAGGCACTTTTCTTTTGATTTCCAATAGGTGATGTCTAAGCCTCTTGGATCCCTGCTTTATATAATGCCTAAATGTCTTTTTTATTTTCTTGTAGATATTTAATCACATTTGCTACCCTCAGTTTCAGTCCCTGTTAGTGTCAGCGACAGTTTTGGCAGTATTTGCTCAGATTCACCTGGGGCTCTGTGGTGATAGGTCTCGGAGGTTATGGGGGGAGGGGCCTTCTATATTGAGAGTTAGGGGCTGCAGCTCAGCCTCGGTTTTGCAACTGCGGCTGGTTAAAATCAACTGTTGTTTCTCTGTGGTCCCATCCCGCTTCTCTGCTTTGTGCCCTGATGACTGGGCCCTGCTGCCAGTTCCTAGAAGTTCCAGCACTTCCAGGCAGGCTGATCAGGGAAGACGCTGCAACTTCTCCCCTCCCACTCCTCCTGCAAGGAGCTCCGGCCTCTGCAAGAGGCAGCTTTTTTATTTCTCCGAGTCTACCGCCTGACACTCAAGGTTCTGACATGTGGTAGCTCTTACGCACAGATCCCATGCTCAGATGTGCTGTTGTGCAGTTTGGGTGTTTTTTGTTGAGATTTAGATGTTCAGTTTATTGTTGTTTCAAGTGGAGAGATCTGAAGACATCTCCCACTCCGCCATGTTTCTGAAGGATGCAGTATTTCTTTGTTGTGTTTGGATCACTGCTCTTGGGTGCTCCTTGAAGCTGTATCTTCCCAACCTACCACTTTAACTGATAGCGGATTCTCACACACAAACACAAACTTCACAAACACCCTCACACAACGCACTCATACAACATTCACAAACACACTCATACATATACCTCTGCACAATGGTCACACACACAGCACTCACATCCCCACAAAACCTCCAGACAAAAACCCATACACATACAACACATACAATACTCATACACACACCTTTACAGACAACAGCCCACACACACTCACAACATTCACAACGTTCACAAACACAAACACCCCTCACACAAACACCCTCATAAACACCCACAAATACACAACACACTCACTCACAAACTCCCATAAACACACAATGCTTACACTTACACACAACCTCAAGCTCTGCAGTGTTTTCCCTGAACAGAAGTGTACCCCATCAAACCTGAGGTGACCTGGAAGTTGGAACAAGGAATGCAGCTGGGAATGGAGAAAGTACTGAGGGGCCACAGTCTAGGCGTGTGACCAGGAGTGTGTAGGGGTCGGGGGGGCAGAGTCACACAGGAGCCACTGATTCTTCTTCTTCTTTTGTTTATGTTGAGGTTAATTGGCAATGAGTAGGGAGAATTGTAACTTCCTCTGAGAGCTGGGAGAAATCTGCTGGTATTTTTCAGTGCAGGGCAGCATCCTTTATGTCAGCGGTCCCCAACCTTTTTGATACCAGTGACCAGTGCTCCTATGAGAATCTAAAGCCTGATGATCTGAGGTGGAGTTGAGGCAGTGATGCTAGTGCTGGGGAGCAGCTGCAAATACGGGAGAAGCTTCTTTTGCTTGCTACTCACCTCCTGCTGTGCAGTCTGGTTCCTAGCAGGCCACAGACCGGTGGCCCAGGAGTTGGGGACCCCTGCTTTATATTATTGCTTTTTCCTTTCCAGGTAAATACTCTTTCTTGTTCCCCTCTCACAAGTTTCCTTGGGCTCCCACCTGCTCCCTGGAGCTAGGTCTCCTCTGAAGAGACCAGCAACCTCCCAAAAGCATCGGCTCCTTCCCTCCTGTTGTCTTTTCTCCTTCTCTCTATGAAAGACCTGGAACCCCAGGCTCACCTCAGTCTCCCATCATCTTGGCCGTGAAACTTCAACTAACGCCTTTCTCTCTACAGAAACTGCTGGCCTGGTTGTGAGGAATGGCTCCCGGCTCCTCCTGTCATGGAGCTACTGGGTTCTTGTCCTGCTGGGCTGACTTTTAGAGGACCTGGCTTTGCCCTGTTGCTCTAGGCAAGGGGGGATCCATAATTTGCAGGGTCCAGGACACAATGTGGAGTATCTTTTTCAAAAAGCAGAAAAAAAAAAATCTTTTTTTTTTTTTTTTACCGTAGAAAATAAAAGTTTTATTAGAAGGGAAAGTACACTTCCAGACATGGAAGTGGGCCTGAGCAAGAGAAGCGTGGCTCAAAAGGCCAGGAAAAAAATCTTTATCCTTTCTTCCATGCTACCTCTCTGTCTCTGTCTGTCTTCTTGGCTCTCTCCCACTCCCCCTTCTGCTGTCCCCATCATGATGTGTTTTTCTTTGCTCTTTAATGATGTTACTTGCAGGGTGAATGCTGACCCTCACAGGCACCTGGGGACACAAACCACACCAGATATGTACTCAGACCCTGCCAGTGACAGAAAGTGGCAGCAGTCACTGGGCAGGTACTTGGGAGTAGGTAGCTGAGAATTTCTCTTAGGGAGGTGGCAAGAGGTGGCCCTGTGCATAACTCCAGGATCTAAGCCCATCTGGTGCATGCTCCCTTGTTCCATTAGACTTTACTTACAAAACATAAATTCAAGGATAAAATTATTAATGATTTCAAGATGATGAGCACAGAGCATTAAACTCCAAGGACAGGGCTTCCTTTGTTTTTCTGTGTTTTCTTTTTATTTGAAATATTTTCTCATATGATGCTTTAATTTTTTTAGGCAAGGTTTCTTTATTTTTTATTTTTTTTATGTTCTACTTCCCTCACCCTGCTCCCCCTTGGCAATCATCACCTTGTTCTTTGTATTTATGGGTCTATTTCTATTTTGTTTTGTTTGTTCATTTACTTTGTTCCTCGGATTTCACGTGTAAATGAGAGCATACGGTATTTGTCTTTCTCTGTCTGACTTATTTCACTTAGTATAATACCCTCTAGGTCCATTCATGTCATTGCAAATAGCAAGATATTTGAATAATATTCCATTATATATGTACCATCTTTTCTTCATCCAATCATCTATTTATAGGCACTTAGGTTGCTTCCATATCTTGACTATTGCAAATAGTGATGCAATGAACATAGGAGTGTATCTGTCTTTTCAAACTAGTGTTTTCGATATCTTCAGATAAATATCCAGAAATGAAATTGTTGGGTCGTGTGGTAGTTCTATTTTTAATTTTTTGAGGAACCTCCACACTGTTTTCATAGTGGTTTCACCAATTTACAATCCCACCAACACTGCATGAGGTTTCCCTTTTCTCCACATCCTCACCAACACTTGTTGTTTGTTGATTTACTGATGATAGCTATTCTGACAGGTGTGAAGTGATACCTCATTGTGGTTTTAATTTGAATTTCTCTGATGATTAGTGATGTTGAGCATCTTTTCACATGTCTACTGACCATCTGTATGTTCTCTCTGGAGAAATGTCTATTCAGGTCCTCTGCTTTTTTTTTTTTTTTACACCAACAGCACCTGATATTCTTAGGTGGTCTCCCATCCAAGTACTAACCAGGCCTGACCCTGCTTAGCTTCTGAGATCAAACGAGATCAGGCACGTTCAGGATGGCATGGCCATAGACCAACTCTGCTCATTTTGTAAACAGGATCCGCTTTGTGATGTGCAGCCCTGTGTAACTTCACTACTCACATGTCCATGAATCTGCCCGAGCTCCAGGGGACTCTTTCTTTCCAAAGTTTTCCCTTATCTGCTTCCATTTCACAGTCTCATTCATTCTAAATTTCTACATCACACATTTTCTCCTGATCTGCTCATATAACATGTCCAGCTTCTCTGCCCTCACACACACGGAGCCTTCACATTATGGACCATTTCAGTATGAATTCCTGAGTGGCTGTTCCAGGCTAAGCAATAACTGAAGGCATCCCACATTTTCCCTGGAGTTTGACTGTGGCCTCTCATGTAAATGGGATTCCCACCTGTGGTGAATTTTTCTCTGGTGTCTAACAAGATTTAACTTGCTACTGAAGGCTTTCCCACATTCCAAACACTCACAGAATTTTTTTTCCAGTATGGATTTTTTTATGTTGAATGAGATTTTTCTTCCGGATGAAGGAACTGCCACATGGATTGCACTCATAAACTCTCCCCAGCATGAATTTTCTCATACAATAGCCAAGATATGGAGGCAATCTAAGTGCCCATTGGTAGACAAGTGGATAAAGAAGATGTGGTACATATACACAGTGGAATATTACTTGGCCATAAAAAGAAGGAAATCTTGCTATTTGCAACAAAATGGATGGACCTAGAGAGTATTATGCTGAGTGAAATAAGTCAAAAAAAGAAATACAAATATCACATGATTTCACTATATATGGAATCTAAAAAATAAAATAAATGAACAAACCAAACAGAATCAAACTCAAAGATACAGAGAATAAACTGATGGTTGCCAGATAGGAGGGGGATTGAGGGACTGAGTGAAAAAAGGTGAACTGAGAGAAAGTGGTGAAGGGTTAAAGGAGGACAAATTAGGAGTTGATAGAGGGTCACAGGGATGGTGAGCATGGCATAAAGAATGTAGTCAGGACTAATGTAATGGCTATGTGTAGAGTCAGAGGGGAGAAAGAGCCATCTGGGGGATCATTTCATAAACTATAAAAATGTCTAACCAATGTACTGTATACTTGAAACTAATAATATAAAATTTTTAAAAAGAGTGAAGGGATGAAGTACAAATTAGCAGTTGTAAAAATAGTCACGAGGATGTAAAGTACCCCCAGGCTACGGACTAGTATGGGTCTTGGCCTTTCAGGAACCATGCCGCACAGCAGAAGGTGAGTGACCAGAGAGTGAGCAAGCTTCATCTGTATTTGCAGTTGCTCCCCAGCCCTAGTATCACTGCTTCAGCTCCATCTCAGATCATCAGGCATTAGATTCTCATAGGAGTACCGGTTCCTGGTGCCAAAAAGATTGGGGACTCCTGAAGTACGGCACAGGGAATATAGTCATTAGTATTGTAACAACTGTATATGGTGCCAGGTGGATACTAGACAAATCGGAGGGATCACTTCATAAGTGTCTAACCACCATGCTGTATGCCTAAAACTAATATAATACTGAATGTCAACTATAATTAAAAAATCAAAATATTTTAAAGTATGTATCATATAACAATTTAGAAAATGCAAACTAATCTGTAGTGTTTTTCTGGGGACGGAGTTGTGGGAGGGTGTGTAGGAGGGTTAAAAAGGGGCAGGAGGAAACTTTTGAGGATGATGTACATATCCACTATCTTGATTGTGGTAATGGTTTCACAAGTGTATACATACATGAAAAAGCATCAAAACAATCAAATTAAATATCTAAATCAAATCAAATTTAAGAAACATTAACAAGGGTAAAAGCAGTGATTAAGGAATCAGAAAATTGTCTATTTGTGGGAACTTGATTTAACAGGGAAGAACCCTGGGTTGGAAAGATAACTCCAAACCAGTCTACTTTCCATTGGAGACACTTACAAAGACCCTTTTATTAGTTGGCTTCTACCACCACTAGGTGGCAACACAGAGCAACTGACGTAGAAATTCACAGGCACAGGCTCATTCCTTAAAGGCAAGGTAATTAAATAAAGGAGGCATGTGTGTCTTCAGGAATGCAGTTATTGTTCTCATAAATTACACAGACATTAATTTATGCAAATGTCCCCAGAGGGTCTTAACTCAACCCATATGTTGATGACTTTAATTCTTCCTTGCACGATGAAATCTTTATTTCAAAAGAAGAAAAAAATAAGGATGTAAAATGAAAAAGGACAAAAAAGAAAAAAGAAATCTGTATTATTTGGAGCAAGGGCTTCTCAGGGCAATGTGGTGCCCAGGTTGAGAAACCCCACACTACAGTATGAGATTTAACTCCATGCTACACCCACTGCTCCATTCTACTGTCTTTTAACTCTGCCAACTCCATAGGCCATCTATGTGCCTGACCCTTGAAATACCTAACAACTTGTAGGGCACTAACAAATCCTAGTGAGGCCTTGACCAGTGGTATGGGCCCCAGCTGGCCTGTGCCTTACAGCCGCTCTTCAGCTCTGCTTGTAGACATTTGCCTTTTTAACCCTTGCTTAATCATAAGTGCAACCCATGTGGCATGTCTCAGATTTGTGATAAAAAAAAGGCACACTATAGCCACAATTTTGGGGAACATCAATAAATGATGGGGAGGGAGCCAAGATGGCAACATCTACACATCTTAACATCAGCATTGTCATTTTGATTTGCCTATTAGAAATAAAAGTTGAAGATGTCAAAAACACAGATAAATAATATGGGTCCCAGGTAGGGTTGCCAGATAAAATATGGGATGCCCAGTTAAATTTGCATTTCAGATAAATGACATATAAGTTTTTAGCTCAAGTATGTCTTGAATAATGCATAGACACACTAAAAAAATGTTTGGGGAGAGAACAAATTTCTTGTACAGAAAAATTCCAAATAATTTATGTAGACACACCTCCCTGAAGGAGGTGGACCCTAACTCTCCCCTTCTTAACTGCAGGCTGTGCCTGGTGACTTCCACCCAAAGAGGATGGTGTAGAAATAGAGAGAAAAAGAATAACTTTTCAGTGGAGAAACCTGACAAATACACCTCATCCCTGTGACCAAGGTCAACATCAGCAGTATGTTGTGGTGTGATAAAAATGGCACTTCTCCTCTGTGATCTTCCTCCTCAAAACTCATAATCCCAGTCCAAACATGAGAAGGTTAAGAAACTGTCACAGCCAAGAGGAGCCCAAGGAGATGTAACGACTAAATGTAATGTGGTGTCCTAGATGGAGTCTAAAAATGGAAAAAGGACATTGGTGAGAACAAAGGAACTGTGAATGAAGTATGGACTTTAGTGAATGATAATGTATTGATATTAGTTCATTAGCTGTGATCAACCATATTAATGTAAGGCGCTAGCTAATAGGAGAAACTGGTGTGGGGTACTGGGCACTCTCTCACCATGTTTGCACGTTTTTTCCAAAGCTAAATTCATTCTAAAATTAAGTTTATTAAAAATTATTTGTTACTGATCTGAAATTCATATTTAACTGGACACACTACATCATTATTTGCTGAATCTGACAACCCTATTCCGGCTGTCTAACCCAGATATGCATTTTTGAGCCATCAGCATGTTTGTGATCAAAGCGGCTGGCCTATGTGAGATTACGAAGAGAGCGTGATTAAAGAATACAGTGTCAGGAGGTGGAGATGCAGCTGAAGGGGTGTTAGCTGAGCAAAGTGGTTGCGGCTGTTTGCTGTTATGTGACAATCTCTTCAAGCCTCAGTTTCTTCGCCTGTAAAATGGAGCCTAGAATCATGCTGCTTCATGGATACTTCAGGAGGTGAAAAGAGATGACTTTGATAACAATGAAGGTAAACTTTTACTCGAGTTTGTCAATCCAACTTTATTTATGGATATGTGTCTACATATGTATGTATAGATTTGTTCTTAGGTAATTATAAAATATATTTTTAAAAGGAAGGTACAAGTTAATGCAAAAAAAAAACCCCATTTCACTCCTTTCTTGAAGAAATCAGGGTAATTGATTCCAGAAGCATTTAACTGAGCCCTTACTGTATGGCGGACACCAAGATAAACACTTCTAAATAAAGAATTCGGTGTTGTCAGTTTTCAAAATTTGGATGAAAATTGGTGGAGGATCGAGTCCAGGCATAATTTGCAAAACAGGTGGGTGTTCAGGCAAATATGATTTTAAGCAGATATATCTGGAATACTGTCTTCATTGTGTTGTGCCTAAGAGAAACCTTCCCCTTCCTTAATTACATGGGATGTGTATAAATTTTGGAATCCAGCCTGACCTTTAGCTCAGTGGAAAATTCTGTTGATGATTTTTGAGCTGAGTTTCATCTGGCCACTGGAGAGATAATAAAATGTCCTAGTTGTTCCTTTTCCCTAAGCACAAGCTCTCTGTGCTTTTATTCTTCTCACTTTGTCTCTCACTAACATCTCTTCAATTCTTCTTCTGTTCCTGGTGCCCCCAGAACGGTCCACACTGCCCCATACAGCTCTTGGATGATGACAGTAGCCACCTTGATCTCACCCACTTTGTTCCAGGCTGCCCCAGATCAGTAAATGCCATTGAGATCCACCAAGTTGACGAAAACCCAGAAGTGGTTCCTCATTTATCTCCTTCTCTGGAGTCCCTGCCTCCAATCCATCTGCAAGTCCCACTGAATTAACTTCATCTTCTCCCAGTGCCTATGTGCGTCTCAAAAATATTGTGTACATAGTTCTCTCTCCTAGATCAGATCACATCAACTTAGGCCTGTGTATCAGTCTGGGTTCAACATCAATTAATTTATAATATAGATCATATATTTCATGTGATATATTTTGTATAATACATTTTCTATATATTTAAAATATAAATTTTATGTAAATATTTTGTAATATCAATGAATTACATATTATAATAATTTTTTTCTCTTCTTCTCTCTATACATATATATGTATTTTATGAATCCACATGACTAGGCTATGGTTCCCCATTTGTTAAGTACCAGTCGAGATTTTGCTGTGAAGGTATTCTGTTGATTTGATCAATATTTAAATCAGTAGACTAAGTAAAGCCAATTACCTTCCATACTGTGGGTGGGCCTCATTCAATCAGTTGGAGGACTTAAGAGCAAAATAAATGAGGTTGCAAGATTGGTCAGCCCCTCCCTGATAGCTCCCAGTTTAGGGAAAAGCACATTAATAAGAGAATCTAGAGATGACAATTTACAAAAACAGATTGCTATTACTTAGGTTTTCTAGGTGTGGAAATGGGCACTTCCACAATCTCGTTTCATTCCTTAGATACTTGGGTGCATATACTGCTTGGAGTCTAGCTTGGCATTTAGCTCAATGAAAATTCTATGGATTTCTGGGGAGCTGAGGGTCTATATGGCCACTAGGCCTCATGTGAAAATGCTAATGGATTCTTCTTCTTGATCACTCATTCCCTATCAAAAGATGGGGATGTCTTTTTTATTTTTAGCCTGCCAGGCTTTATTTGATTGAAAGTGGCAGGCCTATCTCATCATAAATAAACATATAAATTCTAAACAAAATGTTGCCACATTCTATCCAACAATGTATAAAAGGATAACACATCATGACCAAGAGGACTCGTCAGGACCGAAACAAAAAAAAGTTTGATATCACCTTCATTCATTAATGATGAAAAAATTTAGGAAACCAGCAACAAATTTCAGCAAACATCAAAAGCAACAGTGAAGTACTGAAAACATTTCCTGTGAGGTTGGGAATAAGATGATGATGTTCACCCTAAGCACTTCTGCTAAATGTCACATTTACCCCTTTATCCTTCGATCTTGCCAATGTGTCTGATTAATTTTAATAATTTATGTGTAGATATTTTGGAACATTTTCATCCATGTTTTTCAATGCAAATATATTCATGAAAAACACTTTTAATGAAATTGTGAGCATGCCATTATTTATTCACTTATTCAACAATTTTTAACTGAATGCCTCTTATGTGCAAAGCATTGTTTCAGGTGCCAGGGATCCAGCAGCGAACAAAACAGGCAAAATTCATATATGCATATCATGTTCTTCATTTAACATTATTTCATCAGCACTGCCCATACTCTGATTAAATATTCTTTAGAGACATGACTTATAATGACAGCTTAAATTTTCATTGTATGGATACATAAGAATGTATTTGCCATTCAGAGCTTATTGAACTTTCAACTCATTTCTATTTTTACACAAAAATCCATGTATACCTATTGTTTTGTGCTTTGCTACTTCCAGCCTTATGGAGAATCCCCAGCAGCAGAGTTATTTGGTTGATGGGAAGAAATAGTTGAAGATTCTTGACATAATCAGACAACACAGGGCTAACTGCTCTTAAGGGTTCAGGATGGATGTTTATTCCATCTTTTAAATAAACATATATATAAGTTCACATTCGTCATAACTCATGGATAGAGTATTTCCTTTTTAGATTGTTGATATATTTTAAAGTTGTGTTTATTAATTAATATTAATTCTGATGCCACTTTAGATCTTATTGTTACTTCAGTTATTCAGTTTATAAACATGAACTGAGTTCTTGAGATATATTGTTGGGTATGATTTAGTTGAAATTTTGTATGTTTGCTGGGTTTTGTTTTTAAAGAGTTTTTTTTTTTGAAGGTACAGCTAAACAAAACGCCCAAACTTGATACTTGAATATGTTTTTTTTTTTTTTTGAAGGTACGGCTAAACAAAATGCCCAAACTTTTGATACTTTCTTGGACTATAACCACATTTGAAGAACTTTAAAAAAAAATTTAGAGGAATTATGGTTGAAAATATGAAAAGTTTTCCAAAGAAAAGCAAAATTGATTTTTCCAGTCAATTTAACTTAAGCAATTAAAAGAATATTAATTCATGCAGTTAACTCAATTTTCATCTTTCTTTTATTTGAGATTAGAGATGAAAGATGAACTTTCTTGCCTTTTAAATTTCTAAACAACCGATCAGTTTAGAATATCTTATTCTAAAGGAACATTCTTTTTTTCTCTATCCATCCATCCATCCGTCTGTTCATCCATCTGTCCATCCAACCATTCATCCATCCAACTATATATTTATCAATCTATACATCCATCAATCTACCAATGTATCTATCCAGATTTTGTCACCATCAGAAACTGCATTATGTCTGAAATCTTGATATCAATAGTCCTTGTTCTCATCACTAGCCCCTGTCCCTTCAAATCTTCCATCCTTTCAATGCACACAATTCACACACATAATTCTGTGACCTTATTGGCACATTTAGACTACTACCTGACTGTATGTTCCTCCTTGTCTAATTGAGATTCCATGGTCCTTTCTGAGTTAGCATTCTATTTCTGTGTAATTAACTACCACAGACTTAGAGGCTTAAAACAACACCCATTTATCATCTCACGATTTGAGATGTCAGACCAGGTAGGTTCGACTAGGTTCTTTCCTTAGGGTCTCACAAGGCGGAAATCAAGTTATGGGCTGGGCTGGGCTGTGCTTTCATTAGGAAGTTTTGGAGAAGAATCTACTTGTTGTTGTTGTTGTTGTGTTTTTTTTTTTGAGGGTGATGAATATGTTCATTATCTTATTGTAAATAATCCATTTCTGAGAATCTACTTCCACAACCCCTCCATCACCATTACTGATTGTAGTTAGTAGCCAGCCTCCAAGATGGCACTCAGCCATCCTCTCCACCTTATGAAGTGCTCTCCCACAGTGAGTTATTTATACACACCCTCACTGAATGCGAATTTAAAAGTGGGGAAACAGAAGGAATGAAGTAGTTGAAGTCCATCTGTGCTGCCAGACCTCCAAATGGTCCATGCTGGTTTCTTGGTCTTCCTCTCTGTTCTGTAAGCAAGACCCACAACCTTCCAGAACATTCTTTTTTTAAGCTAGCCAGATAAAATTATCCAATTAACCAATTAATCAATTAATCAACCAATGATCCAGTTATTCAAATAGGGACATTAACGCCTGGCAGGCAGGCGGGCTGGCTAGCTGGTATCTCCCAAGTCTCTATATTTGAGTCTCCCCAAACCGAGTCTTTTTATCACTGAGTCTCTCTCTGGAGTCCCTATAACTCTGATTCTCTACCCCCTTTTCTATATCTGAGTCTATCCCCCCACATCTCTGTCTTATCCCACCCTGTCTCTATACCTCTGTCTCTCCCCACCCTGAGTCCCTATATTTCTGAGTCCCTCCTCTGATTCTCTGCATCTCTGAGTCTAACCTCCAAATCTCTTTCTCAGTCTCCCCTGACTCGACTCTCTAAATCTGAGTTTATCCACTGAGTTGCTATATCTCTGAATCTCTCCCCTAAGTCTCTATATATGGGTATCTCCCTCCACCCCTGGAGTCTCTGTATCACTTAGTCTATCCCCCAAGTCTCTATAGCTGGCTCCCTCCCCCAAGTTTCTATATCTGAGTCTATCTCTTCCAAGTCTCTGTCTGATCCCCCAGTCTCTAGATCTGTCTCCCCATCCCCACCGTGTGTCTAAAGCTCTGAGTCTCCTCCTCCAATTCTCTGTATCTGAGTCTTCTTCTCCGAGATGGGCAGGGGAGACTCTTGGTGAATATAATGAGAGAGAGAGAGAGAGAGAGAGAGAGAGAGAGAGAGAGAGAGATCCTTGGGGAGGGGACAGAGACAGATAAATAGAAACAGGTGGCAACTCAGATATAGACACTCTATGGGGGAGAGATAGACTTGGGAGGGAGAGATTCAGAGATATAGAAATGAGGGTTGGGGAGACACAGTTTCATAGGGAGAGACTCAGAGACGAAGGAGACTCAAATATACTCAGAGAGAGAGACTTGTGGGGGAGTCTAAGAGTTATATTCAGAGGTATACTCAGTGATATAGAGATTTGGTAGTGAAGTACTCAAAGACAGAGAGACTCAGATATATTCAGGGAGGAGAGACTCAGAGATCTAAAGACTCAGAGCGAGGTGACTCAGAGATGTAGAGACTCGGGAGGGGTAGAGAGAGATATAGAGACTCAGTGGAGTGGGGGAGACAGAGATAGAGAGACTTGGGAGAGAGAGTCATAGAAACTTGGGGGCAACAGAGACTCAGATATAGAGACATGGAGGACTGACTAAGTGATAGAGACTAGCGAGGACTCAGAGATATAGAGATTCGAGGGATGGACTCAGATTTAGAGAATCAGTGGGGGGAGACAGTCATAGAGACTTTGGGGATAGACTTGGAGATACAGAGACTCAGACAATAGACTCAGAGATATAGAGACTTGGGAGGAGACTCAGATATAGAGATTTGGGTAGAGGGAGACTCAGTTACAGATAATTGTGGGTGGGGAGACTCAAATAAGG
>NW_006438873.1:327080-328756 GCF_000325575.1 Pteropus alecto
CTCAGAGATACAGGGATTCTGAAGGGGAGAGACTCAGAGATATAGAGACTCGGGATAGACTTAGCGATAGAGAGATTGGTTTAGGGGAGAAACAGACATAGTGACTTGCTAGTGGAGAAATCTAAGATGCGACTGAGTGGAGAGAGACTTGGAGAAAGGAGTGATGGGGAGAGAAAGACTCAAAACAATAACATAAACCTTGTGGCCAAACTGTGGAGATTTCTCATTTAAAAAAAAAAAAAATTTCAATGGAGAATAGTATTAAATTCTGTCTTTGGTGAGGTTTGGAGAAACATGGCAGAGTGAGAGATAGCCCCAGGTCTCTTTCCTTGAAACAACAATAAGCTGAACATATAAAACTCAACAAAAAACACCAAAACTGCACACCAGTATGTCTGAGCATGGGTTCTGTGCATAAGAACTACCAAAGGTCAGAACCCTGGGTGTCAGGAGAAATAAAGAAGCTGCCTCTTGCAGTCACCGGAGCTACCTGTAGGAGGAGGAGGAGGGGAGAAGTTGCGGGAAGTTCCCTGAACAGCCCTGCCTGGAAAAGCTGTGAGCTCCACTCAGCGGCAGGGCCCAGTCATCACGGCAGAAGGCAGAAAAACAACAGCTGATTTTTACCAGCTGTGATTGCAAAACCAAGGCTGAACCACAGCCCCCATGCCCTGAACCAGAGGGCCCCTCCTCTCATACCCTCCGAGACTGATCACCATGGAAGCCCAGGGAAATCTGTGCAAAAACTACTGAAAATGTCACTAACACTGACAGAGACTGAGACTGAGGGTAGCGAATGTGATTAAAAATCTACAAGGAAAAAGGCATTATTAAGGCTTTATATAAAGGAGGGAACCAAGAGGCTTAGACACCACCTATTGGAAATCAAAAGAAAATTGCCTTCTTTGCAGCAGGTTAAAGAGAGATCTTTACTTTATATAACTTTCTGGAAAAAAGCAGAATACATTTTCATTATTGCCCAGGCAGAGAAATAGTCCATTAAACACCAGAAACAACCAAGGTGACAAGGCAAGGCATAAAGAAAGGGAAAAATCTCCAGAAAATAAACTTACAGACGTAGAAATATGCGACTTAAATGACAGAATTCGAGATGGTACTTCTGAAAAAACTCAGTGAGTTCTGAAACAAGTCATATCAACAATTTGAGGAATTGGAAAAACAACTAGATGAGCAGAGCAAGGAAATTGAAACCCTCAAAAAGAACAGAATAGATCTTCTGGAGAGAAAAAACACACTGCAAGAGTTGAAAAATGAAATAGCAAGCTTTAGAAACAGAGTCGGCCAAATGGAGGAAAGGATCAGTGATGTAGAGGACAGAAATCTAGAAATAAATCAGAAGGAAGAAGAGAGAAACCGAAGAAATGGAGGATCAGTGATGTAGAGGACAGAAATCTAGAAATAAATCAGAAGGAAGAAGAGAGAAACCGAAGAATGAAAAACAATGAAAGAGAAACACAACACAAGACTGATACCGTCAGGAGAGGAAACATAAGAATAATAGACATTACTGAAGGTGAGGAAGAGTAGAAGGGACTGGAAAGCATTTTCAGACAAATAGTAGATGAGAATTTCCCAATTGTAAGAAATGAACTGGAGCTTGGAATTCAAGAAGTCAACAGAATACGCAATTATCTCAACCCAAAAAGGCCTTCACCAAT
>NW_006438873.1:329711-333198 GCF_000325575.1 Pteropus alecto
AAAAAAAGTCAACTGTGTGTGTGTGTGTGTGTGTGTGTGTGTGTGTGTGTGTGTGTGTGTATAAACGATCCTTTACATATTTATAATGGTAACCATACACCAAAGATTCAGAACTGAAGTACATAACATAAAACAAGAAGAGTCAGAGGCAAAACCCACAAAAAGCAAACAAAATAAACCGAAACATAAGGACAAGGAAGTAATGGAAACACCGAGCTACCAGAAAGCATAAGATAACATGGCTATAAGAAGACCTCATATTTCAATAATCACCCTAAATGTAAATGGACTAAACTCACCAATAAAAATGTACAAAGTTGCAGATTGAATCAAAAAACAAAACCCAACCATATGCTGCTTCCAGGAGATACATCTCAGCTCCAAAGACAAACATAGACTCAAAATGAAATGGTGGAAAATGATATTTCAACCAAATGGCATTCAGAGAAAAGCAGAGAGAAACAGACCAAAACACTATCATAGTAGGGGACCTAAATACCCTACTGTTGGATAGGGACAGATCAACCAAACAGAAGAACAATAAAGAAATAACATTCTTAAGTGACACATTAGATCAACTGGACATACTTGACATTTACAGAGCCTTCTATCCCAAAATAGCTGCTTATACATTCTTCTCTAGTGCATATGGAACATTCTCAAGATTCGACCTCATACTAGGACACAGAAATAGCCTCAACAATTATAAGAGGGTTGAAATCATAGCAACCATATTCTCTGATCATAATGCTTTGAAACTAGAGATCAAGTGCAAAAAGAAAGCAGGAAGAACCACAAATACATGGAGATTAAACAACATGCTACTGAAAAATAACTGGGTCAGGGAAGAAATAAAAAGAGAGATCAAGGCATACATAGAAATGAATGATAATGATAGTACAATATGTCAAAACTTTTGGGATATGGCAAAAGCGGTCATAAGAGGAAAGTTCACATCATTACAAGCCTATCACCCGAAACAAGAACAAACCCAAATAAACAACCTAATGCTTCATCTTAAAAAACTAGAAAAGGAAGAACAAATGAAGCCTAAAGATAACAGAAGGAAAGAAATAATCAAAATTAGAGCTGAAATAAATGAAATTGAAAACAAAAAACAATAGAAAAAATAAATGCAACAAAGAGCTGATTCTTTGAGAAGGTTAATAAAATTGACAAACCCCTGGCTAGACTCAATAAAGAAAAAAGAGAAAGGACACAGATAAACAAAATCAGGGATAATGAGGGGAATTAAGACTGACATTGCAGAAGTACAAAGCCTCATACGAGAATACTATGAAAAAGTATATAACACCAAATTTAATAACCTGGAAGAAATGAACCAGTACTTAGAAATATAATCATCCTAAAATGAATCAAGAAGATTTGGAAAATCTAAATAGAGTGATCAGTGTATGGAAATTGAAGCAATCATCAAACACCTACCAAAAAGTAAAAGTCCAGGACCAGATGGCTTCACCAGTGAATTCACCCAAACATTCAAAGAACATTTAATACCTATTCTCCTCAAACTCTTCCACAAAATCGAAGAGAAAGCAATATTTCCCAACTCATTTTATGAGGCCAATATTAGCCTGATACCAAAACCTTCTAAAGATAAGACAAAAAAAGAAAACTACAGACCAATCTCTCATGAACACAGATGCAAAAATCCTAAATAAGATACTAGAGAACTGAATACAGCAACATATTAAAAAGATTATATACACCAGGACCAAGTGGGCTTCATCCCAAAGATACATGGATTGTTCTACATATGCAAATAGATTAATGCGAAACACTACATAAACAAATTAAAAAATAAGAATTATATGATCATATCAATAGATGCAGAAAAAGCCTTCAACAAGATACAGCATCCATTTATGATCAAAACACTTAACAAAATCGATATAGAAGGGAAGTATTTTAACATAATAAAGGTCATATATGACAAATCCTTAACTAACATTATACTTCATGGTGAAAAACAAAAACCTTTCCTCTAAGATCAGGAACAAAGAAAGGCTGTCCACTATCACGACTGTTATTCAATATAACATTGGAGGTCCTAGCAAGTGCAATCAGGCAAGAGAAGGATATCAAAGGCATCCAAATAGGAAACTGTCATTATTTGCGGATGACATGATTCTCTATATAGAAAATTCTAAAGATTCCACAAGAACACTACTAGAAACAATAAACAAATACAGTAAAGTTTCTAGATAAAAAAATCAACATTCAAAAATCTATAGCTTTCCTATACTCTAATAATGAAGTGTCAGAAAAAGAAGTGAAAAAATTATTTCCTTTTGCAATTGCAACAAAAGAATATAATACCTAGGAATAAATCTAATAAAACATGTGAAGGATCTCTAGAATGAAAACTGTAAGACTCTATTAAAAGAAATCGAAGAAGATACAAAGAAAGGAAAAGATATTCCATGTTCTTGGATTGGAAGAATCAACATAGTTAAAATGACCTTATTATCTAAAGCATTATACAGATTTAATGCAATCTCCATCAAAATATCATTGGCATATTTTAAAGAAAAAGAACAAAAAATCATCAGATTTACATGGAAGCTCAAAAGACCCTGAATTGCCAAAGCCATTCTGAGAAATAAGAACAAGGCTGGAGGCATCACTCTGCCTAACTTCAAATTATACTACAAAGCTGTAGTAATCAAAACGGCATGGTATTGGCAGGAAAAATAGACACACAGACCAGTGGAATAGAATCGAGAGTCCAGAAGTAAACCCATATTTATATGGGCAAATAATTTTTGACAAAAAAAGCCAAAAACATACAGTGGAGAAAGAGAAGCCTCTTCAATAAATGGTGCTGGGAAAAATGGAAAGCCACCTGCAAAAGAATGAAACTAGATGTTGTCTATCAGTACACACCAAAATTAACTCAAAATGGATTAAGGACCTGAATTTAAGACCTGAAACAATAAAATGCATAGAAGTATACATAATAACTAAACTCAAGGACCTTGGACTTAAAGAAGATTTTATGAATTTGACCTCAAAGGCCAGGGAAGTAAAAGCAAAAATAAATAAATGGGACTACATCAAACTAAAATGCTTCTGCTCAGCAAAAGAAACTGTCAACAAGGTAAAGAGACAACCATCTGAATGGGAAAATATGTTTGCAAGCAATGCCTCCAATAAGGGCCTAATATACAAAGAACTCATATGACTCAATAACAACAAAAAAAGAAATGATCCAATCAAAAAATGGGCAGAGGACCTGAACAGACATTTCTCCTGAGAGGACATACAAATGGCCAACAAATATGTGAAAAGATGCTCAACATCACTAGCTATTAGGGAAATACAAATCAAAACCACAACGAGAAACCATGTCACATCTGTTAGAATAGCTGTAATCAACAGGACAAGTAGTAACAAATGTTGGCGAGGATGTGGAGAAAAAGGAACCCACATACACTGCTGGTGAGACTGCAAATTGGTACAGCCA
>NW_006438873.1:333236-333989 GCF_000325575.1 Pteropus alecto
AAAAGCTTGGGCACATTCATACAATGGAACATTACCCAGCCATAAGAAGAGATGAAATACTGCCATTTGCGACAACGTGGATGGACCTCAAGATAATCATGCCAAGCAAAATAAGCCAGACAGAAAAAGTTGAAAATCACGACATTACTTGCATGTGGGGTATAAACCTAAAAGCAACAAATGAACAGGACAAACATACAGAGACTTGTGGACATGGGCTATAGAATAGTGGTTACCAGAGGGTAGAGGGTCAGGGAGGAGGGGGGAGGTAGACGGAGTAAAAGGGGTCAAATATGTGGTGACAGAAAGAAATCTAACTATGGGAGGTGAAGACACAGTATAAATATATATATGCCTTACTGTTAAAGTGTACAGCTGAAACGTATTGGATTTCATTAACCAATGTTACTATAAAAAAAAAAAATCTGTCTTTAGGCTAGGACAGAAAGCTAGTCTCAAAATCTCAAAGGGTTGATGAAATTCATAATGTCATCTCCAACCACAACACAAGTCAGCAATCCCGGAAAGACCGGAAGCAGACATGCTGAGCTGTATGATTGCATCAGTAATTAGAGAGTCACTGTGCCTTCTGGAAAATATTTTCTCTGAATATTAAAAATGGACACCTAATAAATATATTGAGAACGTGGGCCGGGAAAATTGAATATAAGGAAAGCAGAGAGATGAAGTGACCTGTATTGTTAGATTGGAACTGAAGGTATCAATGGATGGTTTTAGCATAAATATATATAT
>NW_006438873.1:334017-342701 GCF_000325575.1 Pteropus alecto
ATATATATATAAATGTGTGTCAGAGTGTAGATATATGTAGATGTTTAAATCTGTGTACCTGTAGAAATGTTTTCACATATATTGTACATATATACATACTTCTGTATACATTATATATGTAAATTGCTAAGTATATACATATGTCTGTATATATATATACATACACATACACATATTTTCTACTTTTTTTCAGGAGAAAACCTAGAAAAAAATGACTCCTAGTATTGATATATACACCTACCACTTAGATATGGTTTATACAGACCACCAAAAAGCAAGCCACAGTTCTTGGAAGAGAAGGTTAATGCCAGAGCTCAGGCAAGGAAGGTGAAAGATGAATCTGCAACAGTTACCTGTGCCAGAAAGTGGGAAGACGCTCACAAAAATAAGGAGACAGATCAACAGGACATTGAAGCAGAACACAGAGACTCAGCCATGTCTGGGCCAGTGTGAGTGCCTCGTTAAATAAAAACAGTAGTGGATTTTAACCCTTTGAATAAGGTCCCAAGTCCATATCAAAACAAATAACAAATAAGTAGATGGCAGGGGGAAGGCAGACTCCCTTATAGCAGAATTAATGAACAAAGGCACCAATTCTCCCAACTGGAGTCTCCACTTCCCTGCGGTCACGCTTGGCGACGGCATACCTTCTGTGGCCTGCAAATCCGGCACGCAAAGGAGCTGCTGGTGCTGCCAAGGACGCAGTCCCAGCCAGGAGCCACCTTGTGAGAATGAGCAGCTGCTCACACATGAACCCGTTGAGGTTCTCCAGTTCCTGCCTAGGGCCATTGCTACCCCATGGTTCATCCTAGGTGTCCAGTTTCCAGATAAAAACAGTGTATCCTAGAAGGGGGACAGGCTGTGGTTGATGCCTGGTGGACCAGATCAGGGGAAAAAACAAAATGGGGGACTTTGGGTTTCTCAAAATAGAAGAGATGTCCAAAGGTAAGATACTCAAAACTTTCTGTCATGCTCTGAGAGCAGAGAACTTGGTCCTGCTGATTCATATTCGCAGCACCTAAAAGGGTGCCATAGGAGGGCCTCATTGCTATTTTATTGACATTAAGGCTAAGGTGCACGCATACACACATGTATATACTCAGTATCTGGAAGGATAGGTCAAAAAAATGATTATGTTTGTCTCTGGGCAAAAAGGCTGGGAGACGGAGTGGGAATGAGAACATTTTATTGACTTGGTACCACTGAAGTTTCCCTATAGGTGAATATGTGTCCTAGTTCCCTTACTCCCCGCCGCCCAAAATCTTAAAACAGAGTGAGATTTCTACCAACTGTCCCAGTTAAGAAAACTATAGGGAATTATGTCCACATGATGCCATTTTTAAAGAAGTTAGGAAGATCGAAAAGGTGCAAAAGATAAAAAGCTCTAAATATGGCCAAATCATTCTAAGAGGCTGTGTGAATATGGAAAAAGGATTAGAAAAAGTGGTGTTTGCTGTCCATCCTATTGCCTGAACAGTATGGGGATCCAGGGGAAACCCTGCTTCTGGCTTCACCCCTGGAAACAAATCCCTCACACCTGCCTTCTGAGCTTCTGAAGCGCACCCCCCACCTTCCTGCCTCCTCTTCCCCCCGCCCCCCCGCACACACTTACCCATTCTCATACATTCACCGTTGGGTATGCTGTCTGCCCTGAACCTGCCTGTGACCCAAGGGCTGGCCCAGCCCAGGGCTCATCTGCATATTCACTAAGTACCAGAATATCTTGGCCTTAGGCTTTGGGGCAAGGCTGGCTGTCTCTGCCTGAAGCACCAGAGGCTTCACTCTCTACAACGGAAGCCCCGACTAGAAGTGGGAGTGCAGGGCAAAGCTGTGCTAGGGGCTGAGTAGGGGTGCCACTCTGAGCAGCCAAGCTCCACTTCTTGGCCAGCTACTGCCTTTGGCCTCACGTGAGGGGCAGGACTCTGTGAGTGCTGGGGCCCAGGAGCTTTGGTCCATGTCTAGGGAGGGACATGGACCTTAGGCACTGACAGTCACAGTTCGGTGATCCTCCATCTGTCAGGTCAGCTTGAAGCTGCTCAGGACACTGCCTTCCCCTACTTAATAGATAAACTACCCCATCACCCTCACATGAGGTCATTCTGCCCCACCCCCAGGGGTCTTTAACCATTTCAGGATACATTTTGGTTGTCATAAACTGAGGGCTGGGTGCTACTGGCCTCCAGTGGGTAGTGGCCCAGGATGCTGCTCAGCACCCTGAAGAATGCTTTTGTCTCAGCTCCAGCCCTTCTCAGCAGTGCTCCTGCCACCATGCCACCCAGACACCCAATGGACACGCTCTTCTCTAAGCTCCCAGTGCAGGCCTGTCGACCTCCACCTGACTGCACATCCAGGCTTCAGCTCTGTAGACATGGTCTGGGGCCCAGAATCCCAGCAGCAGGCACATGTGTCTGTGCCCCTCAAGCAGATTTGTGACTCAGTTTCACCCCTATCATCCATGCTTTGGATCCACATCTGCCTGCCCAACAACTAAGAGTGACGAGCAGTAGCACCTCCCCCAAGATTTTCAGTGGAATCGTACTTGTCCACACACCTGGTGACAGGATCTAAATCTACAGACTCAGATGTAGACACTGAAACAGACCCTCATCTCAGCACTTAGTCACTTACAAGGGTGCTCCCATGAGACTGTCAGCTGATTTCTCAACAGAAACTTTGCAGGCCAGAGAGACTGGCACGAAACAGTCAAAGTGATGAAAAGCAAGGACCTATAACTGAGATTAATCTACCCAGCAAAGCTGTCATGTAGCACTGAAGGACGGATAAAGAGCTTCCTGGACAGGAAAAAGCTAAAGAAGTTCATCACCACCAAGCCAGTATTACAGGAAATGTTGGAGAGACTTCGTTAAGGGAAGGAAAAAAACATAAATATGAATAATAAAATGGCAATAACTATATACCAATCAGTAATCACTTTAAATGTAATTAGACTAAATGCTCCAGTCAAAAGAAATGGGGTGGCTGAATGGATAAGGAAAACAAGACCCATGTATATACTCTTGACAAGATACACACTTCAGATCGAAAGACAGACTCAAAGTAAAGGGATTAAAAAAAGGACATTTCATGCAAATGAAAATAAAGAAAAAACTGGGGTAGCAATACGCATACCAGACAAAATAGACTTTAAAACAAAGGTGATAATAAGAGACAAAAAAGGACATCATATAATGATAAAAGGATCATTCCATCAAGAGGATATAATCCTAGCAAACATTTATGCATCAAACACAAGAGCACCTACATATATCAATCAAATACTGACCAACATAAAGCAACAGTAATACAATCGTAGGAGGGGGCTTTTACACCCCACTGATATCAAAGGATAGATCTTCCAGACAGAAAATCTATGAGGACATAGCAGCCTTAAGTGACACACTAGACCAGATGGATTTGATATTTTTAGAACATTTCACCCCAAAGCAACAGAATACACACTCTTCTCAAGTGCATATGGAACATTTTCCTGGATAGACCACGTTAGGCCACAAAACAAGTCTCAATAAACTTAAGAAGATTGAAATCATATTAAACGTCTTTTCTGACTAAATGGTATGAAACTAGAAATCGATGACAATAAAGCTGAAAAATGCACAAACACATGGAGACTAAATAACATGGCACTAAACAATGAGTGGGTTAGCAATGAGATCAAGAAAGAAATAAAAAGATAACCAGAGACAAATGAAAATGAAGACACGACGACTCAAAATCTTTGGGATTCAGCAAAAGCAGTCCGAAGAGGGAAGTTCATAGAAAACAATTCCATTTACAGTTGCATCCAAAAAAGAAAGAAACAAACAAAAACCCTAGGAATAAATTTAATCAAGGAGATAAAAGATTTATACTCAGAAAGTTATGACATTAAGAAATTTAAGAAGATACAAATAAATGGAAGCATACACTGTGCTTATGGATAAGAAGAACTAATATTATTAAAATGTCTATACTACCCAAAACAATCTACAGATTCAGTGCAACCCCTATCAAAATACCAATGGCATTTTTCACAGAACTAGAACAAATAATCCTAAAATTGATGTCGCACCATAAAGACCCCGAATAGCCAAAGTAATCTTGAGAAAGAAGAATAAATTTGGAGGTATCACTCTACCTGATATCAAACTGTACTACAAGGCTGTAGTCATCAAAACAACAACAACAACAAAAAAATTAAAATAAAAACCAAAATGGGATTAGCAAACAAACAAACAAACAACAACAACAACAACAAAAACACAAAACACCAGATACGTAGATTAATGGAACAGAAGAGCCCAGAAAGAAACTCACGTCTATGTGGTCAAGTAATCTACGACAGAGGAGGCAAGAATATACAATGGGGTGAAGACAGTCTCTTCAATAAAGGGTATTGGGAAAACAGGACAGATACATGCAAAAAAAAGAAAAGAAACTGGACCACCTTCTTCCACCATATACAAGAATAAACCCAAAATGGATTAAAGATTTTTTTTTATAAGAAACAAAACCATAAAACTTCTAGAAGATAACATAGGCAGTAAACTCTCTGATATCTCTTTTTTCCCCCTCTTTAATTCCTCCCCTCACCCCATTTTCTGACATCTCTCTTAGTAATATTTTTTCTGACCTATAGGACAAGGGAAACAAAACAATTAACAAATGGGACATCAAACTAAAAAGTTTTTGCACAGCAAAGGAAACTATCAACAAAACAAAGAGTCAACCAACTGAATGGGAGAAGATATTTGAAAACAACAGTGTCGATAAGGGGCTAATATCCAAAATATATAAAAAACTCATATGACTCAACGAAAAAACAAACAATTCAATTTAAAAAATGGTCAGAGGATCTGAACAGACACTTCTCAGAAGAAAACATATAAAGGGCCAACAGACATGAAAAGATGCTCAACTTTACCAGTTATTAGGAAAATTCAAATCAAAACCAAAATGAGATGCCACCTCACACCTCTTAGAATGGCTGTCATCAACAGGATAAGTAATAGAAAGTGTTGGAGAGGTTTTGTGGGGAAAAAGAAACCCTTGTTCACTATGGGTGGGAATGTAAATTGGTACAGCTACTATGGAAAACAGAATGGAGGTTCCTCACGAAACTAAGAATGGATTCACTTCAGATTGAAACACACACAGACCGAAAGTAAAGTAATGGAAAAAGATATTTCATAAAAATAGAAACATATAAACAAAAAATCTAGGGTAGCAATACTCAAACCTGACAAAATAGACTTTAAAATAAAAGCTATAACAAGAGACAAAGGACCCAGTAATCCCAGTTCTGGGTATTTATCCAAACAAACCCAAAACACTACTTCAAAGGGACATGGGCATTCATATGTTCAATGCAGCATTATTCACAATAGCCAAGATATGAAGGTGACCTGGGTGTCCATCAATAGATGATTGGATAAAGAATAGGTGGTATACATATACAATAGACCATTACTCAGCTATAAAAAAGAACATTTTGCCATCTGCAACACCACAGATGGACCTAGAGAGAATTGTGCTGAGTAGAGTCAGACAGAGAAAGACAGATGTCATATGATTTCACTTACATGTAGAATCTAAAGAACAAAATAAGCAAGCAGAACAGAAACAAACTCATAGATACCAAGAACATTTTGATGGTTGCCAGATGGGAGGGCCGAGTGATAAAGGGGGAAGGAATTAAGAAGTACAAATTGGCAGTTACAAAACAGTCATGGAGATTCAAAACCATGTGATTTATAATTTAGTTATGTCTGCATAATCCCTCCACCTTTGCCATCACCAGTTAATGGAAATTTTAATTATTTCTATGTTTTGGCTATTATGAGCAATAGAGCTAGCTATATAGATTCATGTACAAGGATGTTTTTATTTCTTTTTTAGATATATATCCAGAAGTGGTGCTTCTGGGTCGCATGATAAATTTAAGGAGAAGCATATATTGGCATGTCCTGATTTCATACTCCAACCCCATTCTTACTGCTGTGTGACCTTGAGCGAGTTATCTAGCTTCTCTGTGTTCAGTGTCCTCATCTGTAATGGTGCTTTTCTAACGGCGTGAATCTGGGAACCAAATAGTCCACGTGAAGCAGTTGAGCATGACTTGACATAGAATCAACTCTCATTGTTAGCTACCACTAATACCTATTCTGACACCTTCCTGGGCACTGAGCAAATAGTCGCTGATTGACCAACAGTTGAAAGACGAGGTCTTGCTGAATTATCTGCTCTGTATGTGAAGTTACTGCTATCTAACTTCTGTACAACAAAGGTTCACAGTTCTTCTTCCATTCTTAGTCATATGGCCTGTGCTTGGGGCTAACTTTATGCTTGATCCTTTGAGAGGTTTTGTCAACTAACACCTGAGTAGATTGGCTAAGGCAGAATCCTAAACTGATTTGTAAGCTCCAAACTTTTTACATTTTCATCTCATTTCCCTATTGTTTTAAGTATTTACCCAATTATTTTTGTTATTTGAGGGTAACTTGAGCTATGTTGAAATATCAAAAAAAAAAAAATAAGAATAGTGTTACCATCTGACCCAGCAATCCCTCTTCTGGGTATCCACCTCCCAGAATTGAAAATGTTTATCCATAAAGACATATGCACCCCTGTGTTCACTGTAGCATTATTCATGGCGGCCAAGACATGGAAACAGCCAAAGAGTCCTCTGATAGATGATTGGATAAAGAAGAGGTTGTTCATATATACAATGGAATATTACTCAGCCGTAAGAAAAGATGAAATATTACCATTTGCAACATGGATGGATCTTGAGACTATCATGCTAAGCAAAGTAGGTCAGAAAAAGTTGAGGATGATACAATTCCACTCATGTGGGATATAAAACAGAAAGCAACAAATGAAGGAGATATACAAACAAACGAAAACTCAGATGCAGACAACAGTTTAGTGGTGACCAGAGGGAAAGTGGGGACGGGGGAGGTAGAAAAGGGTCAAGGAGGTCAGATATATGGTGACCGAAGGAGATGTGTCTTTGGGTGGCAAATACACAATGTATTAAAATATGAACGATGTATTATAAAATTGTACACTTGAAATCTACAATAGTTTTATTAACCAATGTCACTGCAATAAATTTCATAAAAATAATACTAAGAGAGAAATAGACAGAAACATAATAATAGGGAATTTTGATACTCCATTTACATCAGTGGATAGATAATCCAGATGGAAAATTAGTAAAGAAACATAAGTCTTAAATGACATGGTAAACTGGATGAACTTAAATATTTATAGAACGTTTCATCCAAAAACAACAAAAAACACATTCTTCTCAAGTGCACCAAAAACATTTTCCAGGATAGATCATATGTTAGGCCACAAAACAAGTCTTAATAAATTTAAGAGGATCAAAATCATATGAAGCATTTTTTTCTGAACACAATAGTAAGAAACTAGAAATTAATCACAAAGAAAACTGGAAAAGTCAAAATTTGTGAAGATTAAACAACATGCTACTGAACAATCAGTAGGTCAAATAATAAATCAAAAGAGAAATTTTAAAAATACCTTGAGAGAAATTAAAATATAACACACCAAAATTTGTGAGATACAGCAAGAGCATTTCAAAGATGGAAGTTCATAGTGATAAATGTCTACCTCATTTATCTACCAGTTATCTACCAGTCTCAGATAGACAACCTAACTCTACACCTCCAGGAACTAGAAAAAGAATAAAGCTTATAGTTAGAAGAATAGAGGGAAAAAAACAAAGATTAGAGCAGAAATAGAGACTCAAAAGGCCATACAAAAGATCAGTGAAATTAAGAGCTAGCTCTTTGAAAAGATAAACAAAACTGAAAAGTCTTGAGCTAGACTCACCATGAAAGAAATGGAGAGGACTCAAATAAGTACAATCAAAAAATGAAAGAGGAGATATTCAGTTGTCCAGCATGCCTTGCTGAGTCAATGCCAAGGCTCACACTGGTGACAACTGGCCTCGGTTTCTGGCATGGCTTCTTCAATGACTATAAGCACAGCATCTGTGGATTGTTTGCTGAATCTTAACAGGTGGCCTGGAGGGGCACAAGCTGGGGCTAAACTTTGCCTATAGCCAAACCCCTCTCAGGACTCTGCCACTGGACACCACTACACAAAGCCACACTAATACGACCAGGAGACTCAGGAGCTTTGCTTAGTACACAGAAATAGGCACAGAAAGGCAGCCAAAATGGGAAGACAAAGAAGCAGAAACCATATGAGAGAACAGAACAGAGATCATTGCAGTCAAGCAATCTAACGGATGCAGAATTCAAAACACTGATTATAAAGATGCTCAGTGAACTTAGGGGAAGAGTAGATGAAATCAGTGAGAACTTTAACAAGGAGATAAAAAACATAAAAATAGAAATGGAAATTATAAAAGGGAACCAGTCAGAAATGAAGAACACATTATCTGAGATAAAGAGTATATTAGAGGGAATAAAAAATGTGGATAAAGAAGAGGATCAAACCACTGTTATAGAGGATGGGGAAGCCAAGGACACTCAATCAGAATGTCAAGAAAAAAGGAGCCAAGACTATAATAATAATTTAAAGAGCCTATGGGACACAATTAAATGTAAAAGTATCCATGTCATAAGGGTACCTGAAGAGGGAGAACAAGAAGTTGAAAATATATTTGAAGAAATAATGATGGAAAACTTCCC
>NW_006438873.1:343424-352204 GCF_000325575.1 Pteropus alecto
GAGGGCTACTAGATGGAAGGGGAGTTGGGGGGATTGCGAAAAAGGGCAAAGGGATTAAGAAGTACAAATAGATGGTTACAAAATAGGCACGGAGATATAAAGTATAGTATAAGGAAAGTAGTTAACAATGTAATAAATATGTAAGGAAGAAGAGGGGTACTTGATTTAGTGGGGTGATCACTTTGTGAGTTATATAGATCTCTAATCACTATGCTGTACAACTGAAACTAATATATTATTGTATGCCAACTATAATTTAAAAAACTCATTGAATTGTAAAAACATGTTTCAGATAGACTCTATAAAACAGGTTGATAATTATTGAAGCTAAACAATGGATATTTGGGGGTCATTATATCATTTTCCCTATTTATATATAGTTTTGAAATTTTCCATAATAAAAGTTTTATTTTTAATTCCCCCCACCCTCGCCCACTTCCACCCCTGACCTACGGATGTTGCCGTCTCCCCTTAAGAACTGGATCTCTGAAGGCAGGGCGTCTCCTCTCACGCACTCATGGCGCACACCCAGGGCCTGGCACAACTGGGGCCTGGTGCACCCGGGGTATGGACTGTGGCTCCACTGGGGCTCGAACCCAGGACCTTCTGCGTGTAAAACAGACGTGCCAACCAGTACTCTATGGAACGACCCCCATAATAAAAGATTTTTTAAAAGAAAAAAAAAACAAAATGTTCTCTGTACTATAATATGCGTACTTAGAGATTTGAGATATAGAAAACATGATGATTAATAGTGGATAATTATAACGATCACAGTAGAACACATGAAAAAATGAAAGAGGAGATATTACAATGGATGCCACAGATAAACAAAGGATTAACAATTATTAAATGACCAATAACTAAATGAACAATCACATGCCAACAAACTGGACCACCTAGAAGAAATGGATAAATTCCTATGAACACACAACCTACCAAGACTGAATCAGAAAGAAATAGAAAATATGAACAGGCCCATCACCAGGAAGGAGACTGAAACAGGAATCAAAATACTTTCCCACAAACGAAAGTTCTTCATGGTGACCCTACCAAATGGGCAATTCTTCTCAAACTCTTCTAAAAAATACAAAAGGGGAGAATTCTTCCAAACTCATTTTATGAGGCCGGCATGACCCTGATTTAAAAACAAACAAACAAACAACAATAACAAAAAACACTCAGATGAGGACGCCCCAGTAAAGAAAATTACAGGCCAATATCTCTGATGAACATAGATGCAAAAATCTTCGATAAAATATTAGCAAACCAAATTCAGCAATACATTAACAACATTATATAGCATGATCAAAAGGGATTTATTCCAGAGACTCGAGGTTGGTTCAGTATCCACAAATTAACTCACATGGTACACATTAACAAAACGAAACATAAAAATCATTATCTCAAAAGCATTTGACAAAATTCAACATCTATTTGTGATAAAAACTCTCAACAAAGTGAATATAGAGGGAATGTACCTCAATGTAATAAAGGCCATGTATGACAAACCCACAGCTGACATCATATTCAGTGGTGAAAGTGTGCAATCCTTTCCTCATTCCCAAGAATTCTGTTCTGTAGATTATCATAATTGATGTTTTTGCTAGTTTGAGTGCTTGTATATGGTTCTGCCACTTTAGATTTTTAGAAATTGAAAAAAGACATATGTATTGCTAGAACTCCTTATCATATTCACTGAGCATGTTCTGATAAAGTTAAGACTAATTTGTTTCAGACACTCAAATGAGAAAAAGAAATAAAAGGCATCCAAATTGTAAAGAAGTAAAACCATCACTATTTGTAGATGACATGATATATAGAAAACTCTAAAGACTACACACACACACACACACACACACACACAAACTGTCAAAACTAATAAACTAATTCTGTCAAGTTGCAGGATGCAATCAATTCACAAAAATCTGTTGAATTTCGATACACTAATAAATTATCAGAAAGAGAAACAAAGAAAACAAACCCATTTACAGTTGTATCAAAAAGAGTAAAATACCTAGGAATAAATTGAATGAAGGAGATGAAAGAGCCATATATTGAAAACTTCCAGACATTAAATGAAAGAAATTGAAGACACAAATAAACGGAAAGATATTTCATGATCATGGATCAGAAGAATCAACATTGTTAAAATGTCTATACTACCTAGAGCCATCTACAGATTCAATGTAATCCTTATCGAAATGTCAATGGCATTTTTCAAAGAAATAGAAAAAAAGAATACTAAATTTTGTGTAGAACCATAAAAAACCCTGAATACCAATAGCAATCTTGATAGAACAAAGCTGGAGACATCAGACAATCTGGTTTTAGCTGTACTCCAAAGCTATAGTCATCATAACAGCATGGTTCTGGCATAAAAACAGACACAGAGATCAATAGGACAGTACAGAGAGCCCAGAAATGAACCCACACATTATGGTCAAATAACTTACAACAAAGAAGCGAAGACTACACGGTGGGGAAAGGACTGTCTCTTCAGTAAATGGTGTTAGGAAACCAGGACAGCCACAGGCAAAAAAATAAAACCCGACCACTTTGACACTATACACAAAAATAAACTCAAAATGGATTAAAGACTTGAATGAAAGACCTGAAACCATAAAACTAGATGAAAACATAGGTAGTAATCTGACATAGGTCTTAGTAATCGTTTTTTTTTTTTTAAGATTCAGCAGCAACTATTTATCATTTATTTATCTATCTATCAATTTATTTACTTATTTCTGATTAAACTTTTAAAAGGTTTTTTAATTTTTTCTCTTTTAACATTTTTATTTTAATTTTTTCCCTTCCCCCCTCCCCTCTAGTAACCGCTAGTCCATTGTCCATGTCCACGAGTCTCTGTTTGTCCTGTTCATTTGTTGCTTTTAGGTTTATATCCCACATATAAGTGATGTCATGTGATTTCAACCTTTTCTGTCTGGCTTATTTTACTTAGTATGATTATTTCATGGTCTATCCATGTTGTTGCAAATGGCAGTATTTCATGTCTTCTTATGGCTGAGTGATATTCCATTGTATATATGTGCCACAGCTTTTTTGAAGTCTATTTGTCCAATATTAGTATTGCTACTCCTGCTTTTCTCTGAATGCCATTTGCTTGAAATATCATTTTCCATCCTTTCATTTTGTCTATATTTGTCTTTGGAACTGAGATGTGTCTCCTGGAGGCAGGATATGGTTGGATTTTGTTTTTTGATCCAATCTGCAACTCTGCATGTTTTTATTGGTGAGTTCAGTACATTTACATTTAGGGTGATTATTGAAATACAAGGTCTTCTTATAGCCATTTTATCTTTTGCTTTCTGGTAGTTCAGTGTTTCCATTGCTTTCTTGTCCTTGTGTTTGTTTTCTTTATTTTGGTTGGCTTTTGAGGGTTTTCCCTCGGGTCCTTCTTGTTTTATGTTATATACTTTAGTTCTGAATCTTTGGCATGTGGTTACCATTATGAATATGTAAAACACAGTTATATTTACATAAAGTCATCCATTTTCTTCTGCACGTGGCTTATCTCCATTCCTCTTTGCGAATTTGGATCTTTGAATCCTCCCCTTTTCAGTCATTGTTGTCTCAATTTGTCCCTATGTATGCTGAACGTTCATTACTATCTTGCTATAGCAGTTCTCTTATTATTGAAGCTGATAATGCTCTGTTCTTAGTAATGGTTGCACTCTTCTGCTTCTATTTGCCTGTTAGTCACTTTACTCCTACTCCTTTCAGAATTTCCTGTAGTGCAGGCCTCGTACTGGAAAATTCCCTCAATTTTTGTATGTCTGGAAAGGTCTTAATGTTTCCTTCATATCTAAAGGAGAGCTTAGCTGGATACATTATTCTAGGCTGGTAGTTCCTTTCACTTAATATTTTGAATATTTCATTCCACTCCTTTCTGGCTTGTCAGGTTTGTGCTGAGAAGTCTGACAATAACCTAATGAGTTTTCCTTTATAAGTTACCGTCTTCTTTTCCCTGGCTGCCCTGAGAATTCTGTTTTTATCGATCTTTGAAAATTTTAATACAATGTGTCTTGGTGAAGGGTTTTTTGGGTTGAGATAATTAGGTGTTCTGTTGACTTCTTGAATTCCAAGCTCCAGCTCATTCCTTAGATTTGGGAAATTCTCGTCAACTATTTGTCTGAAAATGCTTTCTAGTCCCTGCTCCTTTTCCTCACCTTCGGTAATGCCCATTATTATGTTTCCTCTCCTTTCCTCAGCTAGTTCTTGTATTTCTTTTTCATTATTTTTCATTCTTCGGTTTCTCTCTTCTTCCTTTTGATTTATTTCTAGATTTCTGTTTTCGATATCACTGATCCTTTCCTCCATTTGCTCGACTCTGTTTCCCAAGCTTGTTATTTCATTTTTCAACTCTTGCAGTGTGTTCTTTATCTCCAGGAGGTCTATTCAGTTCTTTTTGAGGGTTTCGATCTCCTCGCTAAAGAACTCATTCTGTTCATCTAGTTGTTTTTTCAATTCCTGAAATCGTTGATATGATTTATTTCAGATCTCATTGAGTGTTTTTCAGAAGTACCATCCTGAATTCTCTGTCATTCAAGTTGCATATTTCTATGTCTGTAAGTTTATTTTCTGGAGATTTTTCTCTTTCTTTCTGAGATGCCTTGTCACTTTGGTTGTTCATAGTGTTTAATGGACTATTTCTCCACCTGGGCATTAATGGAAGTGTGTTCTGCTTTTTTTTCCCCCAGAAAGATTTATTATATAATGGTCCCTAGCCTGTTACAAAGAAGTTGTTTTCTTTTGGTTTCCAGTAGGTGGTGTCTACGCCTCTTGGATCTCTGCTTTATATAAAGTCTTAATAATGTCTTTTTTTTCTTTCTAGATGTTTAATCATGCTTGCTACCCTCAGTCTCAGTTCCTGTCAGTGTTAGTGACAGTTTCGGTAGCGTTTGCTCAGATTCCCTTGGGCCTTCACGGCATTCCGTCTCAGAGAGTATGGGAGTAGAGCCCCTCTGGGTTGGGGGATGGGGGCTGCTCTATTTTACAACTACGGCTGGTAAAAATCAACTGTTTCTCTGCTGTCCCTGCTTTTCTGTCGTCCCTGTTTCTTTGCCTTCTGCCCTGATGACTGGACACTGCCACTGGCCACGTGGAGCTCACAGCAGTCCCAGGCAGGGCTGTTCACAGAACTTACAGCTCCTTCTTCCCTTCTCCTCTTCCTACAGGGAGCTCTGGCTGCAAAAGGCAGCTTCTTTATTTCTCCCAGTCCACTGCTCAACACCTGGGGTTCTGACCTGTGGTAGCTCTGATGCACAGAATCCATGCTCAGACGTGCTGTTGTGCAGTTTTGGTGTTTGTTTGTTTGTTTGTTTGTTTTGAGTTTTAGATGTTCAGCTTATTGTTGTTTCAAGAGGAGAGATCTGGGAACATCTTGCACTCTGTCATGTTTAATCCAATCTCTTTGGTGATAATTTTTTGAATCTGACACCAAAAGCAAAAGCAAAAATAAGTGGAACTACATCAAATGAAAAAGCTTCTGTACAGCAAAAGAAACCATCAACAAAATGAAATGGAAACCTACTGAATGAGAGACAATATTTACATATCATATGTCTGATAAGGGACTAATACCCAAAGATTTTTTAAAATGCTCATACAACTCAATAGAAAAAAAAAAAAAAAAAAAAAAAAAGTCTAATTAAAAAATAGGCAGAGGATCTGAAAAGACAGTTTTTCAAAGAGGACATATAGATGGCCAACATTTACATGAAAAGATGCTCAACATCATTAATCAGAGAAATACAAATCAAAATCGCAATGAGATACCACCTTACACCTGTCAGAATGGTTATTATCAAAATAAAAAAAAAAAAAAACAAGTGTTGGCAAAGATATGGAGAAAAAAGAACACTTGTGCACTTTTGGTGGGATGCCAATTAGTGCTGCCACTGTGGAAAATATGCAGTTTCCTCAAGAAATTAATTTGTGAAAAAAGCAAAAATTAATAAGTGGAACTACAATACAATTCAGTAATTCCACTTCTGGATATTTCTCTGAAAAAAAAGAAAAACACTAACTTGAAAAGATATATGCACCTCCATGTTCATTGCAGTTATTTATAATACCCAAGATATGGAAGCAACTTATCATTGATAGATGAATGGATAAAGAAATTGTGATACACACATATAACATAAACAATGGACTATTAGCTATAAAAAGAATGAAATCTTGCCATTTGTGAAAACATGGATGGACCCAGAGGCTATTATACTAAGTGAAATAAGTCAGAGAAAGACAAATACCATACGATCTCTCTATTTGTGGAATTAAAACAAAACAAAACTCATGGATACAGAGAACAGATTGGTCGTTGCCAGAGGTGGGGATGGGTGGCAGGAGAAATGAGTGGGGGCAGAGTCACAAGGTAAAAAAAAATGCAGTTGATATAAAATAGAAATTTTGAATTATGTTCAAAATACTATATACAAAATATGAGTTTGTATGCTCATGTATATGATATCGTATTATATATATAAAGACAGTTACATACCCAGTATATCTAAAATAATGAATATCAAATACCATAACATTCTAATCTTTACAATGAAACCAAATAATAGCATATTCTTGGAAAATGGAATAAAAACTGTAAAATAAAAATTCAAGAAAACCATGTGTGACTTATTTTTACCCAGCCCGACTTTATAAGCAGGTACAAAATATTCATTTAGCTGATTACAATGCAGCCTTTCAACTATGCAGAAGTAACTTGGAGATCATTCTCTTCATCTTTAAAAGCCATTAAACACAGTAGGACTCATTCTGTTGTCATAAATTTCCTTTCTCAAGTTGACCAAGAAAAATGTGGAGCAGGGGGAGAGGAATCTAATATGTAGAAGCACAATGAACACCGTAAAGAAGCATAATACATTGAGTTTGTCTCATAACCATTTTAATAAGTAATGAGAGTTATTCATAGTAAAGTATGTTCTTGAGTCTACTGGGGCTAAACAGGCAATTTTCTAATTTATATAGTAGGCAGATGTGCTTTGAAGTTGAATGTTCCTACTTCATAGTCGACAAGTGACATGTACTTGAAGCATTCTCTAAACAGCCTTAACATTTACTTTAGAAATGCAAAAAATAAAGTGGGGCCACATCAAACTGAAAAACTGCACAGCCAAAGAAACCTTTAATAAAATGAAAAGGCAACCTATGGAAAAAATGGGTGAGAAAATCTGCAAACCACACAACTGATAAAGGATTCAGATCCCAATTATGTAAAGAATATACTGTGCTCCCCTCACTGGTCGTCTCATATCCTGGCCACCCTGCCTGCACTGAGAGCTCACAGCCCTGCCTCCAGGAACCAGGGTCTGGCAGGAAGCAACCCCTGTGCACAGATGCCACCCACCTCCTGCTCCAATAAAGCTTCTGAGCCTGCATCCTTCTGGACTGGAGAGAGCCACCTGACACCCACTTGTCCCAAGATATGAGGGAGGGCTTGCAATATGCAGGTTGGTTCACGCTAGGGAGTTAGAACCACCTGGGACCTGGGATGGAGTCAGGCCCACAGCAGAGCTCTTGGAGGCCAGCTGGAGCCATCCTCACATGAAATCGAGAACCTACCCTCAGGACGCAGGAGGTGGAACTGTCTACCTCAGCTCACACCCAACTCTTCCTCCAGTCACTGCTGTGACCTCTGAGCCCTGGCTTCCTTCCACACCAACACTAACACTGCTCTATCAGGAAGTCTAGAAAAGGTAACCCTTCCAAACCCACATTACCCCTTTTTCTTCAGAACTTGGTGAAGCACTGTCCCCCTCTCAAGCCTATGAAGTGACACTTCTGTGTCACCAATGAACTGTTCACCACATGCTTATTGAGTAGTGACTCTGCCCTACTGCATGATTGAGGCGGATGAGTTTCACTGACTCAGGACCTAGAGTTGTGACAAAGGCAGTGAGCCTGTTGACAGGGCACTCAATATAAAATGTCCCCCAACCATATTTTCACTGCTCTGAATGTAAGGTCAAATCTATAAAAATTCATCTAGGTCAGTCATAGGTAACATATTAGACATAACAGGTAGCATTTATGCAAACATGTCTGAATTAGCATGTAGCAAAAAAATAATGGAAGTGATGTTAAAACTGGATGTAAAAGCAATCAAAATAACTGGAATCAAATTAGCATAACATTAAAGGGAGAATCTCTTTAGATAGGTATAAAATTAGAAGTATTATGAGAAACACTATAACTACAAAACACTAAATTATCCCTCAGGCTAGATTAACTCTATAGACTTTAATATATCAGTGAATCAAAATCATGGTAAATAGAAATGGAACAACGAAAAGTGAATATCTCCTTTCTCTCCACACACTCCTAATATCTCACCCACAAAACCATCTACTCTTTATAATTTTTCTCTCAGAAGAATTTGATAAAGAACAAGTTGGTTATCACAAAGTATTATGCTTCAGGATAGGATTCACATTAAAAGACAGGCAGTTTAGAGCCATTTCAGGGTGTCTGTCTTGGCTCCATACTCTCTCTGCCTCCCTGGAGAGACCGGCTTCCCTCAGAGCCACAGTTAGTCTCCCCCTTGCTTTCCTCATTTTCCAGGTATATCTGTGGCTATTTTTAGAAGTTATCAGTTGTCTGCAGAGGGGCTGTGAGAGACCCAGACCCAGTACTGAGTTCACCTCCACCCAGCTGAAGAATGGCCAATAGGGAGTCGGGCAGGTGTGTGCACATCCCAGCCCGAGGAGTCAGCGGGCCCACTCAGTGCAATTAATCTT
>NW_006438873.1:353640-359750 GCF_000325575.1 Pteropus alecto
GGAGCCCAGCCGGAGCCATCCTCACATGAAATCGAGAACCTACCCTCAGGACGCAGGAGGTGGAACTGTCTACCTCAGCTCACACCCAACTCTTCCTCCAGTCACTGCTGTGACCTCTGAGCCCTGGCTTCCTTCCACACCAACACTAACACTGCTCTATCAGGAAGTCTAGAAAAGGTAACCCTTCCAAACCCACATTACCCCTTTTTCTTCAGAACTTGGTGAAGCACTGTCCCCCTCTCAAGCCTATGAAGTGACACTTCTGTGTCACCAATGAACTGTTCACCACATGCTTATTGAGTAGTGACTCTGCCCTACTGCATGATTGAGGCGGATGAGTTTCACTGACTCAGGACCTAGAGTTGTGACAAAGGCAGTGAGCCTGTTGACAGGGCACTCAATATAAAATGTCCCCCAACCATATTTTCACTGCTCTGAATGTAAGGTCAAATCTATAAAAATTCATCTAGGTCAGTCATAGGTAACATATTAGACATAACAGGTAGCATTTATGCAAACATGTCTGAATTAGCATGTAGCAAAAAAATAATGGAAGTGATGTTAAAACTGGATGTAAAAGCAATCAAAATAACTGGAATCAAATTAGCATAACATTAAAGGGAGAATCTCTTTAGATAGGTATAAAATTAGAAGTATTATGAGAAACACTATAACTACAAAACACTAAATTATCCCTCAGGCTAGATTAACTCTATAGACTTTAATATATCAGTGAATCAAAATCATGGTAAATAGAAATGGAACAACGAAAAGTGAATATCTCCTTTCTCTCCACACACTCCTAATATCTCACCCACAAAACCATCTACTCTTTATAATTTTTCTCTCAGAAGAATTTGATAAAGAACAAGTTGGTTATCACAAAGTATTATGCTTCAGGATAGGATTCACATTAAAAGACAGGCAGTTTAGAGCCATTTCAGGGTGTCTGTCTTGGCTCCATACTCTCTCTGCCTCCCTGGAGAGACCGGCTTCCCTCAGAGCCACAGTTAGTCTCCCCCTTGCTTTCCTCATTTTCCAGGTATATCTGTGGCTATTTTTAGAAGTTATCAGTTGTCTGCAGAGGGGCTGTGAGAGACCCAGACCCAGTACTGAGTTCACCTCCACCCAGCTGAAGAATGGCCAATAGGGAGTCGGACAGGTATGCACATCCCAGCCCGTGGAGTCAGCTGGCCCACTCAGTGCAATTAGTCTTAAACAGTTTTTCACAGTGAGAGGTGCTCCAGCTACCCTTCTCCACCACCTCCCACATGCAGACTCTGCTGGGTGTGTCTGTGTTCTCCTCCCCTTGGCTGTACCTGACCTCCTGGCCAGCTTGGGGCTATTCTAGCAACTGGCCTGTGGAATAGGCAGCAGGCTGGTCCCATCCAGACTGCAGCACCTAAGCCAGGCCTCCTGTTTCCTCTAGGAAGTCCAGGGCAGCATTTTCATGCATGCTTTTCCTATAAAAACAAATTACAGTGCAAAGCTTGAACCACACGGAGATGAAGCGAGCTATCCTGGAGCCCTCCCTTGGCTCGCTGGGACCCTCCCTCTTCCTCTCCTGGAGGTCCTGTCTCATACAGCACTGAGATCAGTCATCTGGATGGCTATCGGACCTCAGACCAAGTATTCCTCATTTGGGGACCAGGAATGTGCATTTCTTCAACATGGGCAAAAATATTGAGAAGTAGCCCCTGGGGCAGCATTGAACAGATGAGTCCAGGAAAGAAAGGTCAGGGCTATGTCCCTTCCACCACCCTCCTTTGAGGAGGTCGCTCTCTCCCTGTCCCTGTCACTGTCAACTGTGCACATGCTGATCTCCTCAAACCCACATTATCTGAGAACAGAGATGAGAGGTCTCTTTGTATTCTGTATTTCTTTGTGCTCGTCTCGCTGTCCATGGTTTCATGCCCGCTTCAGTCCACGTCTTGTGGTAACAGTGTACCTCTCCACCTGATATTCTCAGTCCCATGTCCACATCCTGTTTCACCCCAACTTCTCTGCTCATAAATCAAGAACTCTGAAGGACCATGTTCCCACCCCACACTTCCAGTGTGATACACACTAAGACTGCCACTAAAAAGGACCATGCAAGTACATGATCCCTTCCAGCCAGAACCTCCTGTGAGGACCTTCTCCACTCCCTACTGGTCTGGGCTCTTTGTTCAGCCCTGACATGACTGGCGATGCTTCTCAGAGATCTTTCCTGCTCTTACCCACCCTACTAGGCAAACCACATCCACTACCCTGGATTTGAACTCCATTAGTGAACCAGAATCAGTTTGTTAATCGACAGAATCTGTGCAGATCTGACTCCAGCCTGCAGACCAAACATCTATTAGCCCACTCACCACATCATAGATAATGTCCACGGCTCAGCTCACACTGACCAGGTATCCCAAGCTGAACTGACAGTGTCCCCAGATAATTTGATCCTCCCTCATTAGTCCCTGACTCACTTTTTGGCACTGATATCCTGTCTAACCCTGAGTTTCATTCTGGACACCCTGCCACCCCACACTCCTATCAATGAGCCATCCATTCATCCTCCTGAATCCACCTAGAGATTCTCAGTGTTCAATAACTCCTTGTCACCTTTTAAGTTGCATACCAAATATCATTTCCACAGAGCATTCTTTCTTGATGCAGCAATCAAAATACTATGTTTTTCTCTTTTAAAAAAATTTTTAGTTGTGTGTATTATTTATTCCTTTCATATTGTTCTCTTGACTTGATGAGATGCTCTTTGAAAACTAATGTGAGCTTTAAGCATTTTATACAGAAGAATTCAAAGATCGCTTTGTAGTAAGTGCTCAGATTTATTGAAAGTGTAGATGACTCAAACTCCAAACTCTTAATAGTATTTCAAATAAATTCACTTAACTACAAGTATATAATGATACAATTTTTGAGTGGCACTGCAATAATTAATTGCTACAGTTGAAATCTGTGTTTTCTATAATCCAATTATAAATTTATAATCACAATTTAAAAAATTCCTTTACTTCTTTCTTCGGCCATTATTTTCAGAAAGGTAGACCTTAAGTCTCATTTCATTATTAATACTACCCCTCTCAGTACCCAAAGTGTCCAAGTTCAAAACGAAAAAAATTTGATCTTTTTATTTATAGAGCACCCATTATGTGGTAAGCTGAGTACTAAAACCCGTGATCCAGAAATAAACTTGAAATCGTTGCCCGTTTACTTTAATCATGGAGAGAAATAAGTTAATAAAAAGACCGATGAATTTCTAATATAAATCAGGTTTAATTAAGTGCCACGATAAACAATCGAGCAGAGAGGGAGAGAAATTAATGATGACTGGGGTGATGATGAGATTAGGGAAGGACTGACTGATGACGTGATATTTGAGCAGACAGCTGAATAAAAGGAAAAGACCCAGCACGTTCTGGAGAAACAATTTTCCAAAGAGAGGAACAATTTGAACAGTTTAGGAAAAAAGGACTACTTCCTCCTTCTGGTGATGTTGGTTAAAAAGACTCAATGCCAGCCTATCATCCCGAGGTCTTCACCTACCAAAAAAACATAATATTGTTCATATCACTCAACAAATATTTATACCTCAGATTTCACTTTCCAAAAGATATTATCTTATTTTGAGAGAACAGTTGGCTAACTTCAAGAGGTTTTACAGAAGGAAAAAGGTACAGAGGGACCCTCTTCTGTCGATATGGATTCTATACTCACTGGAAGTGGCTGGCTCAGAGTCCAGGTGAAGGCAGGTGTCCCTGGGGTTGCGGACTGCCATCTTCAGCTGGAAAAGGCAGCAACTGGATTCCCCTATGATGAGGGGAGAGCAGAAGACCCAACCAGTGGATTGTGCAGAAGAGACATCCCATCTCACTATGAAATTCGAGATTCCTGAATCTTTATACAAAAACACTAGTGGGGTTATTCATACCATCAGATCCTGTTGGTAGAAAAAAAACCTTAATACATTTGTGAGAGTGATATTTGCAATTTCTATCAACATTTTAAATGTTTCCTTTCTCTCCCACTATTTCAACATGAATATATTCTACAGAAACAGAACTTTCTGTGTGCCAAATGTTCAAACATCATTCAGAGACTGTTTGTTTACCAATAGAAGAATGTCCAAACATCTGTTAACAATTCTATAGAATATATAACCAGGCCTTTAAATGTTAGTGTTTTGTGCATTTACATTTCAAGTAAATTTCAGGTTATTTCAACCACCTTCTTATTTCCCTAACTTCTTAATGGCCCTTTCAACTCTTTACTTGACTTCCCTGGGACCCTCTCCTGAATTTTCAATCCTCCCCTGAATTTTTCAGTGGTATTCAGCTGTGCTTTTGTTGAGATACTAACTCTTGAACTGCCTTCTGGTATCATAACCCAGCCTCTAGCTGCATTCAATCTCGTCTTAATTTCTTATGTCCTTAATTTGAGTTCTTGACTTTAAAACACAATAGCTTTTAGAAAAATATACAAGAGCAGCTTCCCAACTAATGAGAAGAAAATTTTTTTCTGAGGAGACAATAACGCTCAAAACAGGAGAAAAATCACTTGGCTCATATCAAGATCTATCAGAAACTACTGTTTATCAAAATTCAACAATGAGAGAAATGGACCAGAAAACCAGAAAGGGAGATGAGATTTACATTATACATCTGGTAAAGTACATCAAGCTGGAAGATAATCTTGTCAAATGAAATTTATGTACTGAAAATCCATTAGAAAAATGGGTTAAAAAAAAAACCTGAATAAACACCATACAAAAAGGAATAAACACATGGACAATGAAAGTGTAAAAGAAAACGTTTAACCTCTTCAGCTTCAGCTTCAGGGAAACGCTTATAAAATCACAAGATGCTAATAAAAGATGAGAGCGACATCAGAGGCTGCCAAGTCTGTGGGGCAATCAGACCATCCAGGGACTGCTGGTGGGAGTGTCAATTAGTTGCACTTGTTTGGTCAGGGACTAGATACTGGCTTAATTTGGAACACCTTTGGCAGCAGCTGTAATATGTATACACTCAGCCTTTTGTCTGACACCGACGACCCTAACACGATTGTGCGCATCCAGCACAGATGTGCTTCAGAGTAGCCACAGCACCTGGAGTTGACATAGGTCTACACTGGAAACTGACCTGATGCTCATCAGAGGGAGAAAGGACAAATCCCGTGCTCGGTGCACCCAGTGGTACCCCACACAGCAGTCAGAATTCACAAATAGAACAGACACAAAACTAAGGCATTTCCCCACAAACCTAATGTTCACCTCTCCCTGAACAGTGAATACCTGGCAGTCTCTTCCATGTGTGCAAAACACTGAAACTAGTAAAACTTTTGTGGCCCTGTTGGGGAATTTGGGCAGCCAGAGCAGGATGACAGCTGGAGTAGGATGGCAGCTGGAGACACCCGTGGGAAGAAGCCGATGTGCTGTTCGTTCCTTCAGTGCTGCACATGCGTGTGTTTAGTTTGCAAGAGTTCAATGTGCTGTGTCCTAACTGTGCTTTTCCCTATGGAAGTTATAACTCAGTACTGATTTGGAAACAAGGCTGAAGCATAAACACAGCATGACCTGGCACATGTCAGTCAGCAAACTGTGTTGTGAAGCATAGAGGGAGAACAGAATCATCCCCATAATAGAATTACATATTTGTTAAAAAATATGCAATTATATACATTCAGATCAGGGATGTGAATAGAAAAATTTCAGATGGCTACATGCCAAAAACTATATTAAAGATTGGAAGGGAATAAATGAAGGATTGAAAAATAGATTTTGTTTGATTATACATATTTGGCTTTCTGAAATACCTAATGGACTGTGGACTTTTCTATACGAAATTATATGACTAAATATAGTAAAAAAAAAAAAAAAAAGCATGCACTGCACTAAAAAATTGCATTTTTCAAGCAATTCACTTCTGCCAATAGCTTATAGCAATTTTAAAGCTGATTTTTAATATTTTCACTTTGGGGGGTGAAATTGTACATTCTGAGTGACATTTTTAATACTGTATACCTTTTTTCATATTTTAAAAGTAAATTCAGAGATTCCACATAGAAAAACAAAACAAATGCACAACACAGAAAGGCTCGTAGATACAGAAAACAAG
>NW_006438873.1:359772-361623 GCF_000325575.1 Pteropus alecto
GGGGGGGGTGGGGGGGCTGTGTGAAAAAGGTGAAGGATTAAAATGTACAAATTGGCAGTTACAAAACAGGCATGGGGACAGGAAGGACGGCACAGAGAACAAGGTCAATGACACTAATAACTGTGTGGTGCCAGGTGGGTAAGAGACTCATCAGGAGGATCATGCTGTAAATGATATAAACGTCTAACCACTGTGCTGCACACCTGGAACTGACAGAATGTTGAATGTCAATTATAATTAAAAAAATAAATAAATAAACTAAGAGAAACTTGAATCCATAAATGCAAAGATTTGTTAACAAAGATTTCATAGAAACTGTTATTTGATGTTGCAAACCTACGTGAGTTACTACACGAGTAGTCCTGGTCTGTGGCTCATGGAATGAGGACATCGCTTGGTGACCTCTCCCATATATGCTACTAATATTAAGAGTTCTCCACTCACAGCCAATATTAATCATGCTGCACAAGGCAAACATTCTGTTGATACAAAAACATAAATATGATTATTCCCTTCTCAACTTCAGATATACAGATTACTGCTTAAGTTTTAAGGCAAAAATGAAACCCCTAGTTCTTACCTACGCACATCTGGTTAGTATTTGTCTGTTCCACTACGCAGCATTAGGATGTAGTTCTTCATGGAGAAACCTCAAGAAATAAGAGGGTGCAAAAGCTGTGTTCTCGACCAGGGAGGATGGAAGTGAGGAGACTGCCTCTGACCCCAGGCAGCTAAAGGGTGGGGCACAGCTAAAGCCTGCCCACAGGTGCCCAATCTGACCTGAGGCACATGGTGTAAAGAGAGGTGTGTGTGTGGGGTGGGGGGGGGAATGCCTTATTAATATTCTGATAACCTCGAGAATTTTGCATGCTTCCTGTATCAAGCAAGTAGTCAGTGACCAGCAGCAACATCTTTAGACATGGGAGATCCCACAAGTCCACGTACCCAGGGGTTTGCTCAGTTCTTCCTTTCTCTCCCTCTTCTGTGGGGAAATATATACTTTGCTCTGAGTTCATGGTGTCTGAGCCTGTTCTCTCCAAAGTTTCTCATCCTTCCAAATGCGGCTCCCAAACCTGCATGTCTGGTCTTTCACCTGGAGGTAAAAGACTATAGCCATTGCAGACAAACACTCCAGAGCAAAATGGTGGAAGCCAACTTTATCACCTAGCATCATCTGATCTCAATTGTGCATCAAGCCTGACCATCTACTCTAATTGTTCTCAGCTCTGGTTTTGGGTTGCATGGGCTATATGGTTGCTCTGAGGCGTGTCTTGCCTGGAGCTAGATGACCTCTTAGAAACGGCTGGACAGCTGGAAATTGCTTGAAGGTTAGATGGATTCAGTTAAACATTCCCACATAGAAAACTTAATAAAGGCAAGATGGAAACTGATGAAATGCAAATCCATTCTCTCCTATTGCCAGCCTCTCTCTGCCATACACCTGCCCAACTATTTGCCCAATGAACAAGAATTTGGGGGTTTAGGGATATTTCTGGAAGAAACATGGTTAATTTTGTGGGCCTTCTTGTTTAGGACGATTTGCAAATGGACTAGGGTGGCAGGTGCATCCCAGCAACCGTGCTTTGGGCCATGTTCCTTTATCAGGTTGACAGCCGGATACTGAGCCCCGGAAACAGGCTCTCGGGGTCACTGCAAACAGACCGATGCACTTAGTTCCTAGAGACAAACCAGGTGGTAGTATGAGGGTTTCTTGTTAAGCCAGCCTGAAATTGCTGACCCTAAGCCTCCACCATGCTGGACCTATCCAGAGCCTTTGTGACTTGCGGAATTACGTACACTTCTATGAAAATCTCTCATCCCCAAGGCATCGCAGGCCCATTAGATGGCGGT
>NW_006438873.1:361674-367926 GCF_000325575.1 Pteropus alecto
GGTTCTAGACCTTGAGGAAGAGGAGGAGGAGGAGAGAAGCTATTTGTCTCACTTTCTCCAGGCCACCAGATAGCACAATGTCCCACCTCTGCTCAGTTTCTTCCCACCTAGATAACAGCAAACATTCCCGCGTATCCGATTCTCTCTTCTTGACTGATCCTGGGGGCTCTGTCTGTGCTACTTGGGAAAAGAAGGTGGTGTGTGTGACCAGAGCCCTGCAGCAGGAGAACGTAGGGGACATGCTTTTATGTGGCATCGGAAGCCATTCAGAGAAGGAAGATGGGTGTCTGATTGTCAGATCCATTCCCCTCTCACCCTCGACATTCAAGGGAAAAGTCAGAAATATAGCAGCCCCAGGATAAAAAGTCTGTGTTGGGTTATCTAACTACCTTCCATCTACCATGTACCTCCTCTGCTTGTCACTTCCAAGTGAGGGGACTCACAATCTTAAATCTTTATTTGATAAAAGCATTTTCTTACATTACATTAAAATATAGCACCCTGTAGTGTCTTGTACACTCTGCTATGAAGACCAGGAGCCTTTGGATGGTCATTGTCAGGATTCTTGGGGAACTTGAATAAGAATAGCAGAGACCTACTGGAGACAGCTTGTATTGGCCATTTTGTGCATTGTATTTCGGAGAACTTATGCAAAGTCAAAAGATTTTGTCAAATCCAGCATGACACTAACATCTCTGGTCCTGACCTATTTCCTCCCCATCCCAGCGTGGTCCCGTAACTGTCTATGTCTCTGAGTGTGGGTGCTGGGGGTGTTGATCAGGGCTGCTCCCAGACTGGGGCCCCAGACGAGGACACAGTGCTGCAGTGGGGATCTGACCACCATGAGTGGGTCAGAAACAAGCCCCTTCATTCTGGAACCAAAGTTTTATGAATGCTTCAAACATGGCATTAACCCTTGATGGTCTCATTGCACTGCTCGCATACTGAGTTAATGTCAGCCGTAATACCCACATATCTTTTGCTTAGTATTTTTATTATTATATTATATTTTATTATATTATTAGTGGGTGCTAAAAAGTGGGGGGGGGGTGAGTGTGGCTATGGCGTCTCATCTTTGTACCTTTACAAAGCCTCCAGTACAGTGCTGGCATCCGGAGACTTGTCACTAAATGCCTGTGTAGTGAATGGCTGTGACAATATCCCTAACTCCAGATATGGATGTACCACTTACCAATTCATGCTTTAATAACATTTTATGTATCTACTATAGCACATAGATTTTTAAAGTTGTAAACGATTTTAAAGAAGTATAGAGGAGACACTGGTAGCAATCAAGGCAAATCACCATCCTTTAAAAATTATATATGAACGAAGCCTTCTTTAACATTAGGGGTATTTGTATTATCCTTTTTTTTTCTCCTGGAATTCATTGTACTAATTCTCTTCCAGTACTTAGTTTCAGCCTTGTATTATACATTTCTATACTTATTGATCACCCCAACCAAACTGTCTATCTCAAAATTATGAATGCAAACAGAATTGAACTTTTAAACCATTTCCTATCACCATAAGGTTCTAAGTGCTAAAAATTTATTCTGGACTGAGTTATCAGTATGATTCATTACCAGCACACATTTGAAACAAGCAACACAGATGTATTAAAACATTGGTAAATAATCATTAAACATTGTATTATTTAAGGTAATGATGGCTGCTTAAACAAACCCCCCACTCCAGAGGCCCACCACCATCAAGGTTTATTTTTGCTCATCTGCTAGGCTAAGGTGGATTTCTGGTCTGTGTAGCCCTCCAGTTTTTCAGATACTCAGTGTCCTCATCATCTTGGCAGAATCCAGCTGGGGAGGAGGGTGGAGAAAGCTTAGAAAAGACACAAACTTTTCTTAAAAGCTTTGGCCTGGAAATCACATACACCATGACTGCTTATTTTGTACTGATGACATGTAATAACACAGTCATCGATGCACAAGGTAGCTGCTTCCTAGGGACGACTTCAAACCATAGGGTGGGGTGGCAGGGAGCACAGAGATTGTCAGGTGGACACACACACAAAGCAACATACATGCAAAGTACAACATGCAAAGCAGAGTTTGTTGAAAACATCTCTAAATGAGGTGGGTGGCTTTTAATAAATTATATCATGTTCCATTGGTGGATTTTACTTCTTGCTAAAATGGGACATGATTTAGTCTCTCTTCCATTTCTGTTTTCCATTTCTATGGATATAAATACTGAGAAACATTGTTCTCAGAAATATGTAGGTGGGAATAGGAATTATGTTATAGAATTATCACTCAATCCTTGGAACTCCTGAGTTATATGTCAAATCTGTATCCTTATTTATCGTCAAAGTTGTTTTTCTAATTAATTGTCAGCTGATTACTTATTAGTTTCTCTAACAATGCTACTGAAATCAAATAATTTGAAACCATCTTTTATGCAAATAGATGTTACCCATTCATTACAGTTATTCCTTATTTAAATCTCTGGGAAGTATAACCAAAAAAACTTTCCCAATATGTATTAAGTGACAATTAATTAATTATATACCTGCCACCTCTTCACTTATAGGTACCTTATTTAATCAGAAAGGGTTAGGGAAATTGCAATTTTAATTTTTATGTAACTTTGTCAATACAATATTATTTTACAAAATGTCTTTATCATTTTACTGCTTTATACATATTCTTATTGTGGTAGAAATTGAGCTTATCAGGTTTACAAAAAATGTCAGTCACATAACCCGGTTAGCAAAACCAGTCCTTGTTGGCAAACCAGCCAGTCACATCAAGCTTACTTTATTTAATAAAATTAGAAAGAACCAAGTTTATTTTCCAATGCGTTTTTGAAGAATATTATTTTAAAAGTACTGTTAAGAAGTAAAAGGGTACGGTATGTCCAAATCCAGAGCATTCTGAAACAGGCAGGCCACCCTGGTTCCAGTGTCTCACGTGATCCTTCCAGCACCATCTCCGAGGTCTGCAGCAGAGATGGCCTGTAGTGCTTTGATGAGTCATCACAGGACTTGTCCCTAAAGGCAATATTCTCCATTATCTCTGTTTGGTGCCACACAGTGTCTTACAGCTCATAGTGAAGTATGGCAGTTAGGTTGGAGAGGAGTGAGGGCACACTTTTCACTTTTGTCAAAAAAAGGCCATTGTGGAAGGGAAAGTGGGAGAGGAAGATTTCCTTGCAAAGTCTCCTGCTCTTTGTACCCCCTCCTGCTTACAGGACAGGGGAAAAATCTCATTATAACTTAAAGGTCAATGGCAGAGACCAAGGGTGAAGATGGTACGCTGGTAAGCCTCAGAAATCGGTTCTGAAGGACCTGAGCATGATTTCCTTACATATAAAGTTGACCTCTCTGAGGTGTCCCAGCTTAGCAAACAAGTTAAAACTAGTAAAAGCAATTCCCAAAAATATAACTTCTGAATTCCTGTACCACACAGACAAATGCATCAACTACAAAGGATCCGTTTCCTTTTTAACCATGATAACGGAATAGCAATTTAACAAAAGGAGGAAAGAGAAACCTGTAACAAATATTAAGCTTTTTCTTTGATTAGCCAAACAACATGGAATGAATATACATTTACCACCTCTGCTTCACTCTAAGACTCCCTATTCTTTTCGCCCTCGCTCTGTGCATTTTGCATTTTGTATTTTCATTGTTTTTAAAGCCTTCTTTTATGGCATCTTCATACTCTCTGGTTAATAGTCCCACGCAAGGCAATTTGCAGCACCACCACTGTGTGGCAGCATCCCCCAGTCGTTGGTGAGTTTCCAAGCGGGGACAACCAGGGTGGCTCCGTAATCTCAGCAGCCTTGGACAATTGGGGCTGATCCAGGACAAAGCACACACAATCCCCAGGAACCGAAGGAAGAAACACCCACAACGGACAGGAGCCAAGCGAAGGCCTCTGAGTCTCATTTCCGCTCATGTCAGCACGACGGCTCAGGAGATGCACACTTAGCAGAGGGGGTGAAGGCTGAAAATTTCTCTGGGGTGGTGAGGAAGTAGCGGGTGACCTGTGGGGACAGTCCTCACTTCCTCTGGGGAAGGCTCTGCTCCAGTAGCACTGGGCTAGCTCACTCAAGTAGCTTCTGTCTAAAATCATCACTGGACATCACCGAAGTCTGCTCCCCTGTGCCCAGTGTTGGAGGCCAGACTTGGTGCTTTATTGGAACCCTTAAGGGAGGACAAGGGAGGACGCATGACCTGGCCCCACCCTGCCTCGTGGGAGCTACTTGCTATCCCTTAAGGGCGACAAAAAACTTTCACTGGCCTAGTTCCTTCGTGCTCTTAGGGGCTCTACATGCTGTGTGATTGAATAGTTAGAACAGACTCTCTGACAGACCAACATCACAGCTGCCTGTCCTGTCCCCATAGCACCTGCCCACTTCCTCTCAGAGCTCACTGGGCTCCCCAAGCTGAGAGATAAGAATACCTCACCAAAATGTGGCACTGCTGTCACCTCCGAGAGTGCTCATGTTCTGCCCTCAGTCTCCTATGCATAACGCCATTTGCATTCTGTGGTCACACGCAAAGAGCCCTAATGTATATATTAAGATCGCTTTGTACTGAATCCATGACTTGAATCTTTCTATTTCCATTCTGGGCGCATAGTAAATGCTCAGTAATTTTTGTTGAATAAATGAGTGAGTAAACAGTAAGTGCAGAGAGTGACTATGTGACAGGGTATGTGACACAGTCAGGAACAAAACTCTGAGTGGAGGGAACGGGGCAGAAGTGAGAGGCAAAGCAGGGGAGATGCTCAAGCAGAAGTGGGGTGTAAGCTGTTCTGATGGGTAGATATGGTTTAGAGCAGGGTGGACAGGGAGATGGGGTGAGGGATGGCCCAGCTGCGGATCCGGGCACATTTGCAAGCATGGTGTGGCCTCCTCAGGCCAGACATCTCAATTCCATAAACATTTACTGAGGACTTACTGTACGGCTGTGGAGGTGCTGCAGATTCAGAGATGAGATCCAGTCCGATTGCAGTGGGATGACCAAATTACCCAGAAGACACCAATCATGACAGCTCAAAGCAGAAAACCCCAATTGCTCCAAGAGGGGTGCATGCCAGTATTCTGGGGGCTCCAAAAGGGTTGAGAGCTTGAGCATGTCCAATGCATGATGAAATGCAGAGCTCCCAGCACAGTTAAGTAAGCCATAAGTTTCAATTATTCTATTATTCAATTAGCCAATTAATTAAACAATTTTTAAATTAACCAATTACTCCATTATTCAATTACCCAATTACCAATAATCAATTATTCAATTATCCAAGTAACCAATTATTTAATTAAATAATTATTCAATTAACCATTTATTCAATATCCAATTATTCAATTTTCCATTTATCCAATTTTTCAATTAACCAATTATCTGATTATTCAATTATCAATTAACAAATCATTCAATTAACCAGTTATTCAATTAACTGATTATTCAATTATTCAATTAATCAATTAACCAATTATTCAATTATCTGAGCAAAGTGGTGGGGCCATTAGCTGTTATGTGACAGTCTCTTCAAATCTCAGTTTCCTCATCTATAAAATGGAACCTAGAATCATGCTGCTTCATGGATGCTTCAGGAGGTGAAATGAGATGACTGATAACGATGAAAGTGAGCTTTTACCTAAGTTTATCAATCCAACCTTCTTTATGGATATGCATATAGACATGCGTATGTACATATAGATTTGCTCTTAAGTAATTATAAAACATATCTCTATATTTTTAAAAAGAGGGTACAAGTTAATGCAAAAACGTTTCATTTCTTTCTTGATGACAGTGGGGTAATTGATTCCAGAAGCATTCCACTGAGCCTTTACTGCGTGGTGGAAACCAAGATAAACACTTCTAAATAAATAAAGACAGCAGATGATAGAATTCAGTGTTGTCAGTTTTCAAAATTTGGATGAAAACTGGTGGAGGATCGAGTCCAGGCATAATTTGCAAAACAGGTGGGTGTTCAGGCAAATATGATTTTAAACAGATGTGTCTGGAATACTGTCCCCATGGTGTTGTGCCTAAGAGAAACCTTCCCCTTCCTTAACTATGCGAGATGTGTATAAATTTTGGAATCCAGCCTGACCTTTAGCTCAGTGGAAAATTCTGTTGATGATTTTTGAGCTGAGTTTCATCTGGCCACTGGAGAGACAATAAAATGTCCTAGCTGCTCCTTCCACCTTAGCACAAGCTCCCTGTGCTTTTATTCTTCTCACTTTGTCTCTCACTAACATCCCTCTAATTCTTCCTCTGTT
>NW_006438873.1:368368-421666 GCF_000325575.1 Pteropus alecto
ATATATTTAAAATATATAGTTTATATTATTCATTTTATAACATTAATATCAATGAATTACATATTATAATAATATGTTTTTTTCTCTTTCTCTATACATATATATGTATTTTGTGAGTCCACATGGCTAGGTACGGTCCCCCAGTTGTTATGTACGAGTCGAGATGTCACTGTGAAGGTTTTCTGTAGATATGATTGACATTTAAATTAGTAGACTAAGTAAAGCCAATTACCTTCCATACTGTGAGTGGGCCTCATCCAATCAGTTGAAGGACTTAAGAGCAAAATAAATGAGGTTGCAAGATTGGTCAGCCCCTCCCTGATGGCTCCCAGTTTAGAGAAAAGCACATTAATAAGAGAATCTAGAGATGACAACTTACAAAAACAAATTGAGGTGTTTTAGGTGTGGAAAAGGGAGTCTGTACAATCCCATCCCATTCCTTAGGTATGCAGGTGCATATACCGCCTGGAATCCAGCCTGGCATTTAGTTCAATGAAAATCCCATGGATTTCTGGGGAGCTGAGGGTCCATCTGGCCACTGGGCCTCCTGTGAAAATGCTAATGAATTCTTCTTCCTGATCACTAATTCCTGATCAAAAAATGGGAATGTCTTTTTTATTTTTAATCTGCCAAGGGCTTTATTTGATTGAAATGGCAGGCCCATCTCATCATAAACATAAAATTCTAAACAAAATGTTGCCACATTCTATCCAACAATGTATAAAAGGATAACATATTATGACCAAGATGACTCATCAGGACTGTAACAAAAAAAAAGTTTGGTATAATCCTCATCCATTAATGATGAAAAAATTTAGGAAACCAGCAACAAATTTCAGCAAACATCAAAAGCAACAGTGAAGTACTGGAAACATTTCCTGTGAGGTTGGGAATAAGATGATGATGTTCACCCTAAGCACTTCTGCTAAATGTCACATTTACCCCTTTATCCTTCAATCTTGCCAATGTGTCTGATTAATTTTAATAATTTACGTATAGGTCCTTTGGATCCAGAAGTGGATTTTTATCTTTCTCCTTTGATCAAACTCAATCCATACCATATTATCTCCTTCTACTAAAAAAATCTATCCAGTCCACTCGCCAGTCTTGTGCCTTCACCCTGGTCCATACCCATTTGGATGACAATGACAGTCTCCCAGGACCCCACCTCCAGCTTCCCCATATTGCCTACCCCTAAATGTCACCACTATCCACCAAGTTCCTCAAGCTCCAAACCCTCCTGACTTTGCCCTCTTCCCCAAGTCCCCAACCTCAAGTCCTATTGACTCTACTTTTAGCATTCACTGTCTGCAGCTTTCTAAAGAGCTTTCTCTGCTTTTCCAATGCCCACTTTGCTCCTACAGACTAGACTGAAGTCCTGCACTAGATTTGTAACTCATCTTTTTTATCTCTTTTCAATCCCCTGACTGATGTTTTGCTGGGTATGTAACATGTCTGCATTGATGTTCTCAAGAAATTAAATAAGATGCTAGACAGATGTATTAAATAATATTAGAATTTTTTAAAAATCCTTTTCAGTCTCTTTTGGGCCATTATATTACATAAAGGATAATGTCTTTGATTTGAATGCTTTTAGCAATATTGACATCTTTTTTGAACCACCCTCTCTACCCACTGACAAATAAAGCAGATGTTAGGCTCAGAACTTTGGCTGGTAATATGGTAATTGCATCTAATTAGTACTAAACAACATTTCTCTGTATTTTCTTTGTATCTCTCTTTATTTTTATTTTCCATTTATGGCAAGTAAACTAATGTTTCCATTCACAATAGTAATTTAAAATTCTCTTTAAAGAGAATATTTATTTCAGGTATAACAGAGAAGATTTTTAAAAAGTATTAAGTGTTTAATAATACAGCAAAGATGTCAATATGGCAACAATCATCCAAGTGGTACATGAAGGGCTGTATTTTTTTAAACATTGTGCTCACCAATTCATTTCCAACTCGTAGCTCAAGTGGCCTTTCTAAAATGCAAATGTGTCCATATCACTTCTCTATTTGAAATTCTAGTGCTTTCAGGAGAAAACCTACTTTCCCAAACATGGCTAACGGAAGAACACACCTAGCACTCAGATCCTGTTTTCCAAATACCATTCTCCACTCTAGGGAGCCAGGAATCCTTGGAGAAATGGCTGAGTCCTGGAATATCTTGACATGAGCCTGGAATATCTTGAAAAGAAGAAAGTGTTTGAAAGTTCTTTTAAAAAAAAAAAAATTAAAAGGCGCAAAAGCCAGCTTCTCGAAAAGTTTCCCATGACCACGACTGGAACAGTTCCAGAGAAAAGTAAATTCTGATAGTAACACATTACCATAAACTAAAGTTAGGGTCTATAAATCAACACTGAATCGATAAATATGGGAGAAAGGAAAACACAGATTTACCGAAGTATACCAACAAATAAATATACAATAAGGGGTGGATTTAGAAACTCATTTTTTAGCAACCAGCACAATAATAACTACTCCAGGCAAGAATCATCAAAGGATACTACATATAACTGGTGAGCGAAAATATGAGGAGAAACAGGATATTGACATAGGAGCTCCCCACAGATGATTAATTACGAGAGGTAAATGATAACTTTACAGTGGCAGACGCCACTTTAAACGAATGATGAAAGCGAACACTATCAACATTAGGACAAATGGACACCATCAGCCTAGTGATAGGATACAGCAAAAAGGAAACAAAATCACTTGTGCACCAAAATGCAAACCTTAAACTCATTATGAGGGAACATCAGACAAACAAACTGAGGGACATTCTACAGAACATCTATATTTCTTAAAAATTTCAATGACATGAAAGATAAAGAATGGCTGACAAACTGATTCAGATGAAAAAAGACTGGAGACAAGACAACTAAACAGAATGCATATTCCTGGATTTGACTCAGAATCCAGGAAAAAAGATGTTATCAAGGAAATCGTTGGAATGACAATTAGTGTGAACATGGGCTGTACATGAGATAATTATAATGTATTAATAGTAAATTTCCTAAATGTAATAATTACACCGTGACTATACAAGATAATGTCCTTATTCTTAGAAAATATATGCTGAAATATTTAAGGGTGAAGAGGCATGATATCTGCAATTTACACTTGAGAAAGAATGCTCAAATGTGGCAAAATGCTAACAACCAGTGAAAAATGAGAGTTCTCTATACCATTCTTGAAACTCTTCTGTCAATTTGAAATTTTTTTAAATAGAAGGTTATATATACCATCTTCCCCCTCAAAAATTCTATCTGGCCTTGAATACCACCCCAGTCTCTTCCTTCATTGCTGTCCCCAACCCACCCTATATTCCAAGTTAATTGAAAGAATATCTGTGAAAATAATAAAATGTATTAAAAAGCACCCGTGATGCTTAATTTTATGTGCCAAGTTGATTGGGTCATGGGGGTGCCAGATATTTGGTGAAACATGATTCTGGGTGTGTCTGTGTAGGTGTTTCTGGGTGAGAGTTACATTTGAATGTGTGGACTGAGTAAAGTAGATTGTTTTCCCTAATGTCAGTGGGCCTCACCCCATCAGTTGAAGGCCTAAATAGAATAAAAGGCTAAGTAAGAAATAATTCTTTCTTTCTGCCTGTTTTTGAACTGGAATATCAGTCTGTTCATGCCTTTGGACTTAGACTTGGAATGAAACTTATGCCATTGGTTCTCATGGGTCTGGACTTCTCAGCCTCTGTTGTGTGAGTCAGTTCCTTATACTAGGTAAATGGAAATATGATAATTGGTTCTGTTTTCCAGGAGAACCCTGACTATTGCAGCATTTTCTTCTTTGTCCTATTTTGCCTGTAGGTAAGCCAAAAGGTATACTTCAAAGTGGAGGTTTCAGAGATGGGGTCTTGGTTTCTTGATGGAATTGCCCAGAAATTCTCTCTGCCACAGCCTATTGGCCTCCTATTTCACATGGATATGGGGCTAGTGAGAAGATAAGTCAACAGTGAAACTCAGCAGTCACCTTGGCATCAGGGATTTCATCGCATAACTCACACAGGAAGTCTTGCTAACAACCTGTCCACTATAGAGCTCAGCTGAGCGATAAATGTCCACCACTGGTTAGATTGTATGTGTTGGGGGTGGGGAGACCTGCCATTCATTCACAGATGGGCACAGTTTGGAAGAGTGCATTGGACTTTACATTTGTTTAGAACAGATAATGTATGTTTCCAATTTTAAGATGTGCTAATTTTCACTCATTTTACTCATTTTTTTCTATCTTATTTTTTTTATTTATTATAACATCTCAGAAATTGAGTTGCCTCTTACAGTCAATGGCATGTTATAGTTTAATTGACTATAATTTATTTTTCTTAATGGTTTCTATAATAATCATTCATCCACAGTGGACAGCATCTTCCATTTGAGGAAGTATAGGACTCTATTCATAGTGAAGAAAATTTGAAATTCTAAAAGCACATACACGTGAAAAGATGCTAAACATCACTGATCAACAGAGAAATGCAAATTAAAACCATAATGAGATATCACTTCACACCTGTCAAAATGACTATTATTAATAAATCAACAAACAACAAGTATTGGTGAGGATGTGGAGAAAAGGGAATCCTTGTGTACTGTTTGTGGGATTGCAACTTGGTGCAGCCACTATGGAAAACAGTATGGAGATTCCTCGAAAAACCAAGAATTGATCTACCATATGATCCAGCAATCCCTCTAGTATGTATTTACCCCAAAGACTTGAAAACCCATATCCAAAAGATATTTGCACACTAATGTTCATAGCAGCATTATTCACAGAGGCCAGGACATGGAAGCAACCGAAGTGTCCTACGGTAGATGATATATATATATATATTTTCGCCCCCCATGTGACTCGCTTTATTGCGGTGATCTGGAACCAATTCGTAGTATCTCTAAGGTGCGCCTGTATGTGACTTTCACCTTACACCCCTGACTTTAGAAACTGGCCCCAGCATAAGACATTACTCTAGTGAATAAGAATCCATTGATGTACAGGGCACTAAAGTCCAAATACCTCTTCATCCATAAAATCCTCAGGACCAGGAACAGATTTTTCTGCTCTGTTCTGCTGCAAAGACATGAAGGAAGAGGGTGTCCATCCTTCTTTTGAGATAACAGTGTTGAAATACCCAGCAGAGAACCTTCCACTGAAGGCTCCATGAAACCGTTTATACCTTCCTTTTTCATCTCTGACAGTCTGTTCCTGAAGAGGAACTGGTTTCTTTGGTCTTTCACCATCTTTAAGTCTCTGCTCAAAGGTTACTTTCTCCACAACGCTTTCTTATTTTAAGAACAATCCACACCTGCCTTGCTTCTTAGCTCCTTTACCATACTTACAATGGCATATTACTGAGCCATAAGAAGAGATGAAATACTGCCATTTGTGACAACATGGATGGACCTTGAGATAATCATGCTAAGCGAAATAAGCTAGACAGAAAAAGTTGAAAATCGCATGATATGACTTACATGTGGGATATAAACCTAGAAGCAACAAATTAACAGGACAACCAAACAGAGACTCATAGACATGGAATATAGACTAATGGTTAGCAGAGGGCAGGGGGTAGGTGAGGAGTGGGGAGGTAGATGAGGTAAAGAGGGTAAAATATAAGGGGGTAGGGGTAGAGTGAAATGGGTAAAGGGGATCAAATGTATGGTACCTGAAGGAAACTGGACTTTGGGTGGTAAACACACAATAGAATATACAGATGTGAAATTATAATGCACACCTGAAAATTATATAATTGTATTAACCAATGCTACCCAATAAACTTAATTTTAAAAAATAAAAATTAAAAAAAAGAAAATTTAAAAAGTTTGCTTTAAAATAAAAATAAAAAATAGAGCTGCCACAGAATCCAGCAATTGCACTTTTGGATATTTATTCAAAGAAAACAAAAATACTAATTTGAAAAGATATATGTGCCTCCACATTCATTGTAGCATAACTAGTAATAACCAAGATAGGGAAGCAACCTAGATGTCCATCAATAGATGAATGGATAAAGAAAAAGTGGCATATATATACTAGGGAATATTACTCAGCCATAAAACATAAAATCTTGCCATTTGTGACAACATGGATGGACCTAGAAAGTATTATGCTAAAAGAAATAGAAAGAGAAAGACAAATACTGTATGATTTCTCTCATATGTAGAATCTAAAAAAAACACAAAATGGATGAATATACAAAACAAAACAGAAACAGACCTATAGATATTGAGAAAAAGCTAATGGTTGCTAAAAAGAAAGGGGTAAAGGGATGGGAAAAATCTTTTTTTAAAATGCACACACAAAAATAAAAAAGAAAAGCACATACAGTGGAATGTCTCCTCCTCACTTGTATAGGCAATGTTGGTGTGGATGTTGTTAACAACTTCTGGAGAATTACACCTGGCTGATAGGAGCTACCTCGTCCAGAGAGGCCTTGGAGGTAACACTCTCTCTCCCTCCAACTGGAAGCAGCCAATGACTGACTGTTGGGAGTACAAAAGCCTGGCCCCCTTGTCTCATGATGAGGCAACTCTGAGGTATGATTTATACTCCTGATCTTCTATGGATCAAGCCTAGACTTGACCTTAGACCATTGACTTGCTCAGTAACTTCCCCTTCACTATCCTACTCCCCTCACTCTCCCATAGGTTTCCCCTGGAAAGCCCTCCCTTGAAATCACATGCACCAAATCCCTGCCTCAGGGAATCTAATTGTCTTAGTCCATTTGGGCTGCTATAACAAAATATCTTAGATGGGCGTGCTTATAAACAACAGAAATTTATTTCTTACATTTCTGGAGGCTTGAAGTTCAAGATCAAGAAACCAGCAGATTTAGTGTCTGGAGAGGCTTGCTTCCTGGTTCATAGATGTCCATCTCTTCCCTATAACCTCACATGATGGAAGGGGTAAAGGAGCTCTTTGGGGTCTCTTTTATAAGGGCACTAATCCCATTCATGAGGGCTCCACCCTCATGACTTAATCACCCCCCAAAGGCACTACCTCCAAATACTGTCACATTGGTGATTAAATTTCAACATATGAATTTGAGGGTATCACAAACATTCGGTCTACAGCATCACCTTAAGACATCACCTCTGTCCACCAGCCACCCAGTACTCCTACATGATATGACATAGTGTATGAATACACACATTGCGTATATATTTTATATACCATTATATATTTTAACATATTTTATAACTATATATTGGATGGTATTACATATATTTATATGTATTATATATTCCCTTTTCCCTTTTTTACGCAACAATGGCAACCCTTCACATTATTACACATTTTACTGTACATTTTGCTCTTTCAGTCACTAAAGAAGTTTATACTTTAGAATTTTACACCATAGAATCCCATTGAATGCATTCATCAGGAAATATCTAGCCAGACTCTCATAAAGAATATTGAGTTTATTTCCAATAGTTTGTTATCACAAACTATGTTACAATAAAAACCAGGGTTGGGAAAAATTTAAGCTTGTATATGACCCAGCAGAGGCAAGCTATCAGGAGTAAAGAATGTGGTCCAATGTTCCTGGCTGACTATGACTGCGCCGTACTGTGTATTTCAAAATATCTATCTGCATGGATGTTTGTAATTATCTCCGAATTCTTCACTCTCTGTCTATTCTGCTTAGGATCATTATGTAAACTGTTTTCATTACATAAACATTTTCAGTTTATTTTCTGTATACCTCTGCACAAACTCTCCTCTCTAAACCACCATCACTTACTTAGAATTATGATATTTTAGAGCCAGGATGGCCACGCTTTTGAAAAAAAAAAACAATCTGTGAAAAGGCCCATCATCATTAGACCAAAATACTGACAGTTTGTACAATTTCATGGGGAAAAGCAAGGAAACATTTGCTAGAGCAGATGGTCAAAGCTTTGTCTCCTGTGCCATCTGCTTATTGAGAATTTCCCCAGCTGGCCATTGAAAGTCCCATCGGGAAGCACCTGTCCTGAAATTTTGAATTGTGACGAATAATTGCAGCATCTCAAAATCAACAACAATCCATTTCTGACCGCATCGCCAAAAACAATCTCCGTTTGCAAACCCTCTTTCCCCAATCTTGAAAATAATGTAATTTGGGCCACAAGTTATGGCTGATTCTTTGGTTTCATTCAAGTTATTGTTTGTGTCTTGGGGTAATTGGGTGCTAATGGAGAGCAGAAAACAGGTGCCCGTCGCCTTTTGAAATGAGGATAATTGGAACTCTCTTACTCTTGTGTTTCTCAGGGAGAAAGATATGTGAAGGGGAGAAAGATATGTGAAGCTTTCGAAGCCCGGTTTTCATTTCTTTGTAAGGGGTTTTTCGCAATTACAGTCAAGTGCCTGCAATGTCCTGGGCACTCCATCAACTTGTGTGGAAGGAAGAATGAGATATCGCTGAATGGTGAGAATAGATAATGGATGTGTCATTAGCACCTGCGACAGCTGCTTAAGGGCGAACCTGTGATTTTTTTAAGAGTCAGCAGGAGCTTGCATTGACAATTTCTTTTTTTTTTCTTTCTTTCTTTTTTTTTTTTGTCCTTCTGCAAAAACCCCATCCAAGGAGGCCTTTTAATGAGGACTAAAAGCTTGAGTGACCAATAATGGGGTGTGGGGAGGGACTGCAGGACCTAACCATCTCCCTATTACACCAGCCCCTGTCCATGCTCTTCTGATGTCAACAATTCTTCCTTCTCAAGGGTCCTCAACTGACCTTAGCAGATTAGTGGACTGACTGTTGCCATGGAAACTACAGCTGGAGTCGGGGACAGGGAGGGCTAAGGATGCAGCCTGAGATTTGGAGATTGGAATTTTCCAGGCCCTCAAGTCACACAATGTGTAGATACCAAATTCTAGTCTAGGCACAGAGCAGGTGGGCAATAAATATGTGTTTATTATTTGTGAATGAATGAAAATACATCTTTGATTTCACCTCTCTGAAGCCCCAGTTCAGTTACTAGGGCTGTGGAGAGGATTAAGCTACTCCCTGCCTACTCAGGCCCAGCTGCCCAAGTGTACCTGGGGATACCCTGGCTCAGAAGTGCCTGGGCAGGTGGAAGCTTGTTGAAATGCAAATCCCTGGGCTACTCTCTAGACTTCCCGAAGCAAAATATATTGGCCAAAGTATCCATCCACCTTCACTATCTTCGACGTGAGGCCAGGCCTCAATGGCGAGTCTTGGAAATCTGAGCCGTGTCCAGCCAAGCACAGTGCGCTCACTGACACTGTCCTCTCCCTCATGTGTCCAGGCCACCAAGGCATGGCACTAACACCCCCTATTTACAGCCCAGGCTCTGACTCCCCGGAGATGCCAGCAAGGCAGGGGGTTGTCCCAGGGCTCAGCAGAGGTCCAGCCTTGGTCAGCCAGGTGGGAGGGATGGCACAAGAGGACAGAGCCTTGGCAGGCCCCTGACCAGTCACAGACCTGTGGACAGGTCCCTTCCAGCTGCGCCTCTGTTTGCTCATCTATAAGACAGGCCTGACGGCATGGTGAGCTGGGCAAGGCCTTGCTATCTGCTACATCCCTTTCCCATGTGGGACAACTCAGGCTGAGAGGAAACAGCCTCGACCCTGGCCCAGTGAGCTGTGACCATTGCCCAGAGTCTCCAGGACCCCCGAACCCACTGACCCCAGGGGTCCAGATCGTGTCCACCCGCACCATCCAGGTGGCCATTCCACAAGCTGACCAGACTCCGAGAACCCCAGGAACCCCGATGTGAATATGGGGCAGGCCATGCTACTCAGATACTCACCTTGGAGCAGGATCTCAGGACCATGGTCTCAGGAACGTGGAGAAGAGAGGCTGCCCCGGGACTCAGGGGAGGGGGCTCCTTCCCGGAGGTGGGCTGCTATGAGAAAGGTACTTCTGGTCGTGGTGGGGCAGGTGCCAGACCTGAGCCTCCAAACAGAGTGCGACTCTGGGAGGGCACCAGTAGGGGCACCCAAGAGGTTGCTGAGCTACTTGTCCGGCATGCTCAGGAGCCAGGAAGGAGTGGCTGGGAGTGTGGGCGGGACCCCTTCCCTGTGCAGCCAGGCTGCTGCCTCATCTTTCAACATAGCAGTTTTAATTTTATTTTATTTTTAATTTATTTTTAAATTACAGTTGACATGCAATATTATATTGGTTTCAGGTGTACAACATGATGGTAAGACATAGAACTTACAAAGTGATTCCCCAGGATTAGCCTAGTACCTGCCTGGCACCATACACAGTTATGACAATATTATTGACTATATTCCCTCTGTTATAATTACATCCCTATGACTGTTTTGTAACTGCCAATTTGTACTTATTAAGCCTTACCTCCTTTCCACCCAGTGTCCCACCTCTTTTCCCATCTGGCACCCATTGATTTGTTCTCTGAATCTATGAGCCAGTTTGAGTCATTTATTTTGTTCTTTAGATTCCATATATAAGTGAAATCATGTGGTATTTGTCTTTCTCTGTCTTATTTCACTCAGCAGAATACCCTCTAGGTCCATCCATGTTGTCACAAATGGCAGGATTTCGTTCTTTTTTATAGCTGAGTAATATTCCATTGTATCGCCTCTTCTTTATCCATTTGTCTATTGACGGACACTTAAATGCTTCCATATTGGCTATTGTGAATATAGGGGTGCATATGTCTTTTTGAGTTAGTGTTTTAGATTTCTTTGGCTAAGTGCCCAGAAGTCCTCCACTGCAGTGTGTAGATCTGTGCCTTCTAATACGGTAGCTGCAAGCTCCTTGTGGCTACTGAGCACTTGAAATGTGGCTGGTCCCAAAGAGACATGTTGTAACTGTGAAACATATACCAAATTTCAAAAACCTAGACAGAAAAAAAAAACGTAAAATATCTCATTGATAATTTTTTTACATTGTGTCATTGGTTCAAAGGGTAATATTTTACATATGTTGAGTTCAATAAAAGCTATCGTTAACATTGTCACCGCTGGTGTGTCTTTTTACCTTTTTAAATGTGGCTACTGGAAAATTTAGAATTACATTCATGGTATGCATTTCTGGCTTTCCTTGAAGTTCCACCATACAGTTTTAGAGTCTGAAATAATCTTGCTAATTTATTTCTTATTCATTTGCTTTCTGCGTCCTTGTAGGATGGTGAATGTTTCATGAAATAAAGGCCTAGGATATCTTCTTATTTATCGTGTTCCCAGCACCTAGAATAATCAAATGCACATAGTTGACCCCCCAGTATATATTTGTTTGGTGACTACTTTGGGTTCTGGAGAAACTACAGATGTTTTTGTTAGTGCTATGGTTCAAAATTGTCCCAGGAGACTAGTACAGATTTGGGGTTTGGGGGAAAGTGCAAGGGCCTATCAACTTGCCATCAGAAATATCTGGTCCTTGTAAATTCCCTGGCCCCTGCCCCCCACCTGAAGTAGCTCCCGATTTGTCACTTTCTGTGCCTTACACCAATTTATCATTCTCTAGAGAATGCAATTCTACCATAGATTTGACCATATTTATTAAATAGTTACATATATAAAATATATGTAACTATTTAACAGTCATAGGGATATATATATGTTTGTATTTACTGTGTCTTTGAATAGGATGTCTTAGATGCCCACCACCTAGAACAGTGTCTGGCAAACAATATGCACTCAGAAGTATTTCTTGAATGAGTGAATCAGTCAAACAACTAATTATGAGTGAGAACAAAGCCTGTTTATGTCATTGGAGCTGGTGGCCGCTGCAGAACAGAAACGTGTGATTTCTACTTGTGTCTGCAAAGGCATACACAGCCTGTTTTTATTTGTCTGCTTTGTTTTGTACCCTTCTGCAAAGACACCATTTTTCATGTGCCTATTTTAAATTATGAGGAGCCCAAATTCCAGGCAGGGGGCATAAGGCCTGTGCCCTCCCCTAGATCTCACCCTCTTCCTGTCCTGTCATCTATTACTCTGCCCTGGTCCTTGAGAGCTCTCACTGGGTCTCAGCGATGAGGGCAGGCTCTGCCTGTCACCGTGGAACTCTGGCCAAAGTGGTGATGGGGAGGAGGCTGAGAGACACTGAGAGGATGAAACCTTCCAGACTATGTTTGAATTAAAACCCCAGCCTGCCCTACTAATGATTCTTGATATTTGTGGGGGATTGAAAAACTGTGGGATCATGGGAAAATGACTTCACCTTTTTAAGATTCAGTTTTCTAAAAGTGGAGAATTATTTTTTTCTGAACCCCGGGATTGTGGTGAGGATTACAACAGATGCTGCTTATAAATCATTGGGCATTGTTCCTGTCATATTGCAGCCAGGATTTGTAAAAAATGTGCTCTGGTCCTCACTTGCATTAGAAAAGAGAGGGAGGAGAGATGAAAGATAAAAAAATACAGAGTCCTGGGCTGCCCTGCTCCCTGCCCTCACTTCTACTCATCATCCTGCATTTGGGAAACAATAGGGAATGGTGTGGAGTGCAGCAAAGGGGAGCCTGTGTTTTGCTGAAGTAGGCAGCTGCTACCAGACACCATCCAATGGCTTCTATGCATTAAATTGAACCTAATGTTGCTAGATCATCTGGAGAAACTGAAGATCCATATTTTTATGTTGGAACCTCCTAGGATTTCAATGCTGCTTCAACGCTCATACATGGTTAATGGATGCGTAAACGGGTACAGCATTTATGTTGGGCAAATTGGCATTATCGATACAAAATTTGAGTGCCTATCCCTTTTAACCCAGCAATTTTATTTCCAGGAGTATGTTGAACAGAAGCACTTGTGTGCAGATGTGTGAAATAGTGTGTGTACACAGCAATTCACAGCACTATCATTCAGCTCATCAAAGGGTTGGACATGACTTCCATTTCCACAAGGAAGGGATGGATTATATAAGTTATGGGACATCCCTAGAATGGGTCTAGATACTCTGAATCTATATGGAAAAACAAGTAAGCCACATAAGAATTGGTATGCAATGATCTCTAGGATTTCTCTGTTTTATTTAATGTGTGTGTATCTCCACTCTGGGTGTTTTGCAGATATTAATTCATGTGATCCTCACAACAAACTCTATTTAAAGCTGAGGAAACTAACGCACCAGGAGATGAAGCAACTGACCCAGAGTCCGACCATAACACATGGAGAAGCTGGGGATCAGACTTAGTTGGTTTTAATCCACACTTTTAACCACCATGCTATTCTGTCTTCACATTTAGTGGAACATAGAAAGTTGCAGGAAAAATGGATGTAAAAATTACCATTCTGTTAAAAAAAAAAAAAAGGCAGAGGAGGTCAAAAATGCGACATGCTTAGAATTACTGATTGAAGGATGTGTAACTGATATAACTTCTGGGAAGGGGACAAGGTGGCTTGAGACAAGGGAGGAAGGCCAAATTTTCATTTTACAATATTGCACAGAAGATGATTACATTCATGGAATTAAAATGTAATCACTATTTAAAAGGTACTACCATTTAAAAGGGGGAAAAAAGGTGAAGTTCAAAACAGTATTGGTGGCTTTGTCCTCCCAGAACTTACCCATGCTTGCTATCATATTATATATTCATCTCCACGTGTGTGCCACTGCATCTAAGATGTAAGAAGAATCATTAAAGAGGGCACTGTGGGCTTTTCTTTCATCCTCGTGGTCTCCCTAGAACAAAGCCTGGAGTTTAAAATAGGTATACAATGAACATATTACAACAAATTATCTATGTTCACCATCAACTTAAATAAATATTCGTGGAATTAATAAGTGGTTTAATGAATGAAAGCATCACTTGGAGAAAAGGTAAGGTTTATATCACTGGTTCTTTAGAGTAATTTGGGGTTTCTATCAGGCTGCAGAGACCCTCACACATCCTTCTCTCCTCCCCACTTTCTGCAAAGACCCTTGTCTAAGGATGCATTTTAATTGCATAAAAGCCACGAGAGGACTTTTAATAGGCCCCAGTCTTTCCCATCCCCCCGCCAGGCTACTTGGGTGGTTATCAGCCTCAAGAATTGTTATCTGGCAACATTCATTGCTATGGAAACCGCAGCCAGCCAGGGAACGGGAGGGGGCTGTGACAGGAGTAGAGAGGGACTCGGAGAGCCTGGAATTTTCCAGGACTATGAGTGCCTGCGGGTTCAAATTCCCAGCCTGGACTCCAGCAGGGGCTTCTTAGAAGTTCGTGGAGGGCATTACTGGGAAGTGGGACTGTGGGCAGGTGGCTTCTCACCCCCACTCAGAACCCCTCACCACATGCAGAAAAGCATCAGAGTTCATGGGGCCTGGCGACAACTAACTCAGCCGGCTGTCTATCACTTAGTTCCACTCCTGGAGGTCCCAGCCAGTGTTTCTCAAGATGGGCCCTAAACCCCTCCTGCAGGGTCCCCAGCCAAGGTGAAATTTGTTAAACATGCAGATTTGTGGGCTCTACCTTAGAAAAAAAAATTTCTAGACTCTTCCACCATCCTCACCTCAATCATTTTCCAGTCATGTTTTCTCCAGATAGTCTGTCTGTGTTTGCAATCTTATTTCTTATTTGCTTGTATTTGTCCCTCTCTCCAGTTCAGTATAAGTGAATCTGTGAACTGGGCCATGTTTGTCTTAGTTATCTCTGGTCTCTCAGTGCCTTTAATAGTGCTTGACACAGAGTAGGCCTATAGTATAGATAACTTGGCTTGAATGAATGGGTAAATGGGTGAATAAATGAATGGATGGATGGAAGGAGGGATAGACTGACTGATGAATGGATGGATGCATGGATGGGTGAGAGGATGAATGAATGGACGAATTTGTGCTTTCCTGTTATATCATGATCTCATAGGAGGTGACTGGAGTGGAGCATATTCTGGATTCCTCTGGCCTTCAAGGGAGGTAAAATGTATAATTCTGGCCTGCACCTCCTTCATACTCCTCTCTAACAAGGAGACTCAGATTCTAGGACAGGAATGGTATACATATACCACTTGATAAAGAGCCTGGATTCTCTTTATTGGTACCAGCTTTACTGAGGTATAATTACAAATTAAAATTGTATACATTTGAGACATACAGCGTGATAATTGGATATACCTGTACATTGTGAAATAATCATCATTATCAAGTAATTAACATCCATCATCTCTCAGTTACTTTCTCTTTCTTTCTTTCTTTCTCTCTCTCTCTCTTTCTTTCTCTCTCTCTCTCTCTCTTCCTTCCTTCCTTCCTTCCTTCTGCCTTCCTTCCTTCCTTCTTTTCTTCCTTCCTTCCTTTCTTCCTTTCTTCCGTCCTTCCTTCCTCCTTCCTTCCTTCCTTCTTTTCTTCCTTCCTTCCTTTCTTCCTTTCTTCCGTCCTTCCTTCCTCCTTCCTTCCTTCCTTCTTTTCTTCCTTCCTTCCTTTCTTCCTTTCTTCCTTCCTTCCTTCCTTCCTTCCGTCCTTCCTTCCTTTCTTCCTTTCTTTTTCTTTCTTTTCTCTCTCTCTCTCTCTCTCTCTCTGTGTATGTGTAGTGAGGACACTAAAGATCTACTCTCCTAGCAAATTTCAAGCACACCATACAGTATTGTCAACTACTGGCACCTTGCTGGCCAATAACAGGAGATCCTGGATTCTTCCAGGTCAGGCGGTGAGTGGAGGGCGTGCTCTCACTTCCCTCCCACCACTGGTATGCCTGGATTTGAAGCCAGGTTAATTAGCTGTGCACCCCAGGGCCAGTCACTTAACTTCCTGTGCCTCAGTTTCCTCATCTGCAAAATTAAGCTAATAATAATATTGCCTACCCTGTGGGGTCATTGTGAAGATTGAAAGGGAAAAGGCATGTAAGCTCTCAGCACAGAGCTTGCACATAATGGAGGCTCCGGTAGTGTCCTATGGAGTTATATTCCATATATTTTTTTCATTTCATAAATATATACATTTCAGTATATAATCAATGATCAATATATGTTATATGTAGATAAAATCAGTATATATATAAAATCTACCTGTATAAAATATAAATAAAATTCAATAGTTCTCAACTGAGGGTAATTTTGCCCCTCAGAGGACAATTTGTCGATTTCTGGAGGAACTTTTGGTTGTCGCAATGGGTATCCCATGGTTGGAGGCCAGGAACACTGCTCAACACACTACGATGCACAGGACAGCCCCTCACAGCAGGATGATCTGGCCTCAAATGTCAGTAGCACTGAAGCTGAAAAACCCTGGAATACACATCATTTATAAAAGTCTAGACCAGTAAGAAATAAAGACATAACATGGGCTACATATGTAGTTTAAAATTTCCTAGTATCCTCATTAAAAAAGTAAAAATGAAAGTGGTGAAATTAATTTTAAGACTATCTTGTTGAACCCAATACATTAAAAATAATATCCCTTAATGAACATGTAATAATATAAAACATTATTAATGAGATATTTTACATTTTTTCTCATACGTCTTTGAAATCCAGTGTCTGTTTTATACTTTGCAGCACATGTCAATTTGCACCCCATTTCCAGTGCTCATCAGCTGGGTTGGGCTGGTGCCTATGGTATTAAACAGCTCAGGACAAACCACATCACATGCTGAAAAAAATGGCCAGCAGAGGGCGTCATAAGAATACCATGGAGTTCTTTAAACCCTATCCAATTTGAGAGAAATGTACCCAATTGTCAGAGCCTGAGAAAGAAAAGGGTTTAAGGCCATAGACTCCATTCCCTCTTCATGCAGGGAGAAGGAGAGCAGAGAGCAGAGGCAGGCTGCTGTCTCCTCTTATGTATTGAGTGTCGCCTTCTAGGGAGATGAAAGCAGTTAATAACAAAGACTTCCAAGCCTGATGACTTGGATCCTGTCTGCACAGGCCCATCCACCCTACTGACTCAGTTGTGTCAGTCCGTGGCCTGAATTTCCTCCATGGCCTGTTCAGCCCCAGTGCCTCTCTGGCAGCCAGAGCCATCTTGCTTGGACACATGTCTGACTATAGCCCTCCCCTGACCAATGTCTATCAGGGTCCCCCTACTGCACTCAGGGTGAAATCCAAGCCACTGATCTTGGCCTAAAATATATCTCCACATCTGGCTTTTACCAAGCCCTCCAGCCTGGCCCTCTCAGCTGCCTGGTCCACCTGGGTTCTGGGCTATTACAGGTCTAGTTGTGTCTCCCCAAAACTCATATGGTGAAACCTTAACCCTACTACCTCAGAATGTGACTGTATTTGGAGATGGGTCCTTTAAAGAGGTGATTAAGGTAAAATGACATCATATAGATGGCCCTAATCCAATGACCGGTGTCCTTATAAGAAGAGGAGATTAGGAGACAGTCACACACAGGAGGACAACCATGTGATGAGGACAAGGGGGAGGAGATGGTGTCCACACGCCAAGGGGAGAGGCCTCAAGAGAAACCGACCCTGCTGACACCTTGATCTTGGACTTCTGGCCTTCGGAACTGTGAGGAAGTAATTTTTCTTATTTAAGCCCCCCGGTATATGGTACTGTGTTATGGCAGCTCAAGTGAACCAATACGATCACTCATTTTTTTAAAAACTGTGTTTAAAAAGCAAATACATTCTGGAATCATAACTGATACTAAAACAAATCATTGCCGTACATATTAGAAACTCTAAAAAAACCCAGATATTTCAAATGAAATATGGACTGTCGAGAACAACTGGTAAATCTTCACAGAAATATAAATCTGAAAAGGAGCCGACCCTGTTTAGAATCCTACACCCCTGGAGGAAGAATTGATTTGTTCACCGTGCTTACATAATGATCCATAATCCGACTCTGAGTCCCCTCTGAAGCCTTCTTGCTCATTTCCCTCCCACTCCCATTTTGAAAACACATCACGTGCAAATCCCTTTCCTGTGCCTTTCTCCAATCAGTCCTCTCAAATGATCTTGAGCTGTACTGAAAATGCAAGGTCATGGAGGTGATACATTTGGTAGTTGTCCCACCAGAAACTTGGTCCCAGGCTGACAGTCTCTTCCTTGGAGCCGACGAGACACAGCTGGGAGAGATACAAGAACACTCGTTAAATGCAGGGTAATTCTTGTTTTGTTGACTGTGTCAACATTGGATTAATTGTTAGGTCAGAAAGTCTAGTTTCCATGAGTTTTGTGGTGAACTATAAACTGTCAATATGATGAAGAAAGTAGAGGCCGCTGGGGAAACAGGGACCGGGGTCAGGTTCCTGTTCTATTTTATTTTCAATGTTATTTTTATTTTAAACGTAATTTCCTTCATTTTTTTTTTTTAAATAGTACATTTGAAAAGGTCAAAAAGATATATAGTGAGAAGACCCTCCGTTGTCCTGTGGTTATCTAATTTGCTTCCTATGAGTCAACCAGTGACAAGGCAACCCTTTCTAGTCACACGCAGATGGCCTATGGATGCACAAGTAAATATGCTTATACCTTTTCCCCCTTTTATACAAAATTTAGCATACTACACCCACTGTTTTATATATTGTTTTTTATTTTTTTACCAAGATATATTTTGGAGATTATGATGAAACTTAAAGCACTTCTGTGTTCCTTTTTTTTTTTTTTACAGCTGTGTAGTATTCCATTTAATGGATTAAATTAGAAATATTATTATTCCTCATGAATATATGTCTAGCTTATATCCAATCTTTGACAAGCAAAAATTATGTTGAAATAAATAACCTTTTTGGTGAGTGAATGCGAAGACACCTGGGTGTAATGATGCTGCTGGGAGAAAGAAAGAGCAGGCTCAGTGCTGACATGCTCATGCTCTGAGTAGTTCACATATTTGAAAACATCTGTCTGGGGTGATGTCAACAATCTCTGAATATTTTGACATCTGCGCATCCCGATTAGGGCAACACCATACACTCTCCATGATAACCGAGCGTTCCATGCTGATTCCTGGCATACTGAACAAGTCCTTCTCCCTTAGCTGACATGCCTGCTGAGGGCTGTGCAAGAAATGGTTAACCATGTCCCAAAAGAGTTTTATCCCTTTGTCCCTATCCCCTGGGGGTAACCTCTAAGCACTTGGAATGTCCTTCCTGATAAGAGTGTCTTTGGGTATCACCAGGAACAAGAAAATAGCTGGCAACTAAATTTTGACTGTCATTGATTTAAGACACAGCCTAACTTTGGTGATGCAAAAGTTTGGGGGAAAGAGGTACATCTTAGAATAAATAGATCAAAGAAGGCAGAATGAAATGTGCTGGGTGTTATAATGGGCGGTGGGGAGACTGACTTCTTCATAGACCTGAACCCAGGTTGTGGAGCTGAAGTAGAGAGGTTTCTGAGACCAGGTTACCCAGGCAATTGCAGACCCTGGCAAGGAACCTAAGTATGAGTGACAAACTGTGATTTGGTGCTAGGAAATGTTTTTAATTTAAGGAGCCAGAGCAGGAGAGAGACATGATCATATTTTCTTTTTTTACTACTTCTTCTGATTGCTAGGTAGACATTAGATGATAGCAGAGAGACAGTAGAAGACAAGAAACCAAGTGACAGGCTACTGTAATGGTCCAAGCAGGAAGCAATAGTGGTTTGAACCAGAGGGGTGAGAGATGGAAAAGTCTCACCAGGAATAGAAAAGATGGCAAAGATGAGAGAGACATTTCTGACCAGGGAGTAGAGAAATGTAAGATTTTTGAAACAAGGATGGGAAGCCTAAGGAGACGCCTGCTGGCCTTCTGCAGAAATTTTTGCAAAATGCAAGAGCCTAGATAGTTCTCAAGGAATTTTTTTGTTGCTGTCTATCGTCTTGGATTCAGAATGATATAGTCAGTATTCTAGAATCACCATATCCAAACCATAAAAACATTTGAGAGCGAGTCGTTGTTCTCCAGATCATATCCCTGGGTCCCACTTCCCACTAGCTTTTCTCTAAGTTTCTTCTAATGTTATTGCTCTATGTTCTGGGTGCTCAGTGTAGTAAGTTTTTATTATTAATTATTATTATAATAATTATTATTGTTCCATCACGATAGAGCACAGGGTGCATCAGACATGTTGCCTCATGAGTTAGTTTATCGATCTGTTTCTTCTGTTGGATAGTGAGGGCAGGCACATGTTCTGTATTTTCCCTGAATAGCTCCTTGCACGCAGTAAATAATCCTATCTGTGGAGCCAGACCATCTTGTATCGGAGGGATCACCCTCAAGAGAGGCAGAGTTTCCCAGTGTATTCTATAGCTTCGATCTACGCAGATAAAAATGCTTACACATGCTGCTCCTTTTTCTTGCTTTTCGAAGTAGACTATATCAGTGGTGGTTTCAAATGGTGGGTTCTGTGTAGGTTCAAAAGTCAGCCCTGTGCTGACTTTAAGAAATAGATACCCAGGGCAGTCATTTCATGAGGTATATAAATGTCTAGTCAGTATGTGTACACCCGAAACTAACATAATATTGTATGCCAACAGTGATTGAAAAATTAAAAAATTAAAAAGAAATAAAAATTTTAAAAGGAAAGAAATTTTAGTTTAGCAAAAAAAAGATATTGAAGTATTTATGGGTGAAATGCTATCATTTCTGAAATTTGCTTTAAAAATAGTACAGGGTTGTGATGGGAGTGGGGATGCTGGAGCGTGAGTGGGTGATTGTTGAAACGGCGCATACATTGCTGACTCTTGTGCATTTTCAAACTTTTCAACAACACTGCCCCCACCCATCGCTTCTACAACTGCTATCCTCAGAGAGAAAAAAAAGCCGGGAAGAGACAACCTTTCATTTTAAAGATTAATAATCTTTCATTTAAATTTTGCTGATTTCCCACTGCACCGGGAGCTATGGATGATTCTGTTTCACGTGAGAAAATGAAATATTGTGAAGCCTATGATGACATCTTTGGCCTTTCCGGCTATAGGCTTCGCTCCTTGGGGGCGCATTTCTCCCCTGCAATGGTTTTACTGCAAAGACCCGCTCTTTGGAATTGAGCGTGACTCAGAATACCTCAGAAAATATCAGTTATATTCCAAATGAATTTCACACACAAATTCCCAAAGCAGCAGTTCTCTGTCATGTGTGCATCCTGTATGTCATCTGCATGTCACGCTGTGTTTCTCTGGGCGCCTTCAACGTTGCCCACCTGGTGTGTTCTCCTTCTTCTCTAGCCCATGAGTTCCTTGGTGCTCTCGTGTCCCAGGAGCGGACATACCTGAGCCATTTGTCACAGGGTCAGCTTTCCTTAAGCTAATCCCCCCAACAGCTGCATGGCCCTAGGGCTTCTCAGACTGCCTCTGCCAGCACGGGGTCCTGCATGGAGGGGGCACAGACCTGTGATCACAGCCAGCTGCTGCCACGCTGTGAACTTGGGGCTGCCTATTATAGCCCTGAGCTCCGTGAGACCTGTCAGAGGGGAGCAGCAGCCAGACACCCTGCCGTCTAACCTGAAAGGCATTCCCTGGAGGGACAGGGACATCCGTTGAGACATCTCAGGCTCCGTAGCAAATGATCCCACCCGCCACCATGGTTTGACAACACCACCCAGGTTTTCCTAAAATCGGGAACATGGCTCAGTGGCCTCTTTTCTGAGTAGAGGACCAGGGGCTCAGGTGAAGCGTCCAGGTGTCCTTCCTACAGGACAGGGCCAAGCAGGACGCATTGTAACAAAATCTATGGACTCCGGCATCACAGCAGCTTGTGGCATCTCTCAGAGCCGATTTTGGCTTTTTGTGTGTCCCCCGGCTCTCCCTGCACCTTCGCCACGGCCACCGTTCCCCTGAATGCCTGTCCATTTCTGAATTATTCTGTGCCACGCCCGAAACACGAGCAAGGAGTTCCCAGCACAGACCCACCCACGGCCCCTGACCTTTCGGGCATCCAGCTCTCCATCTCAGAGGGGACCAGAGCAGGCCCCACCTCTCTGGTCCAAGAACAGGAGGTGTGGCACTCAGCACAGAGCTGAGCTTCAGGTCTCCAGGTGTGTGAGAGTGTGACTGCTGTGTATGAGTGTGTCTGCGAGTGAGTGTGTGAGCATGTATATGTGTGAGTGTATATGAGTGTGTCTGTATGAATGTGTCTGCGAGTGTGTGTGTGTGTTGTGTGTGAGTGTGTGTGTAGTGGCCAGGTGTGGGGAGGCAGGGATGATGAACAGGCACAGGGGATTTTAGGGCAGTGAAACCACTCTATGACACTGTACTGATAAATACGTGTCATTATACATCTACCCAATCCTCAAAATGCACACCACCAAGAATGACCCTGATGTAAGCTGTGGTCTCTAGGTGACAATGACATGTCCCTGTGGGTTCACCAATTCTAACAGGCATGCCCTCTGCTGGAGATGTATATGAGGGGGGAGGTGGTGCCTGTGTGGGGACAGGGGGCTTATGGGAAATCGCCACCCTTTCCTCTCAGTTTTGGTGTGAAACTAAAATGCCCTAAACAATAAAGTCTTCATTATTAAAAAAAAAAAAAAAAAAAGGCAAGCGTGAAACCCAAACCGTGTAAATTAGGGTGGCTAAACCACTGGTTCTCAGTCAGGGGACAGCTGGCAATGCCTTGGGGACATTTCTCTTGTCACAACATTGTGGGGGGGAATGTGCTATTGGCAACTGGTGCGTGGATACCAAGGATGCCTCCGAACTTTTTACAGTGCTCAAGACAGCCCTGGCACAAGCATTATCCAGCCCCAAATATCCCTAGTGTCCCTAAGGTTGAAGCCGAGAAACCTCGGCCACCAGCTCTTGCCTGCCAGGGACATGAACAGAGCTGCCCTTTGTCTAGAAGTGATCAGCGAGTGCTACAAGCATGCCAGGCCTGAGAGAAAAGCCCTCTGGAACAAAATGGGAAGGATGGACAAGGGAATAACATTCTTATGGTGACATTCAATTATCTTTGAAGCTGAGCCATCTTTAAAGACATCGTGAAAGTGCCACCGGTGTCCCATATACTGGGAACTCTGAGCAGAGAATGGAAGAGAGTTGGGAAAATAGAAAGAATTCATCTGTGACAACTCAAACCAAAGCGGGTGGCGTGGGTACCAGGAGGGGTGGGCAGAGTTTAGAAATTTCCAGACAGTGGGAGATGAAGGCGAAATCAACAGGACTCTAAGGGGTGGGATGTAAGCCTTGGAGAAAAGGGATGAAAGGAGAATTAATCATTCAACAGAGCCAGAAGAGCTTGGTTAGAGGTGGGAGGGACAAGACCGCGATAGGGAGGGGAGAGCTAGGAGGTGGCTGTCCTTGTTCAAGCTGATACGCTGGTAGGAAGGATGAGCGTGGTGGCAGTGGGATAGAGAAGAAAATCCAAGAACCACAAAGACATCAGGAGATGATGAGAGCGTGACGACTAGGGTGGGGCAACTGAGGCATTCACCTCAGGGGAGAAATCTAAGGCAAAGCTGAAAACCTCGATAATCAAGATAATGTTTCAATGACATATTTTTAAAAAATAAAAAACTGCAAAAAAAAAATTCATGATGCATGCATCATGCCCTTTGAGTGACTCACCTCCCTCACCCCACCCTAATCGCGACCCTGTCAGATCTTGCATTTAGTTAAAATGTTGATATTTTGTTCATCATTGATTTTTTTGCATTGATTTTGAAATTTTAAAGAAATATTGCATCAAAATGGTATGTCTCTTGATTATTCAGTTTACACCCCTGTCAACCACACACTTAAACTCTGTACCTGCTTAAGCCCAGTCCTGGCCCTGGTGAATGGAGACAGAAACATTTTTGAGTGAGAAGCTGTTAAAATTTTCACACGAGGCCAAGTGGCCAAGATGAGCCCTCAGCTCTGCAGAATCCTATGGAATTTCTATCGAGCTAAGTAAGAGCCAGGCTGGTTTCCAGGCAGTATATACTCCCATGTCACCAAGGACGGCGACAGCTCTTTCGGATCCAGCCTGGGACAGAGAACATACCGGAGAAAAAGCTTTCTAAAACATGGGGAAAAAGTAAAAAACAAGAAAACAAAATAAAACAAAAATGTAATACTAACCATCTGCTTGGCACGCTGTTATCACCACATTCTGTTCAGTTTGAGAGCCGGTCAATTCCCATTATTATTCTCTGAGGAAGTATCTTTCTGTCCTACGGACCCTTCATAGTGTCTGGAAAGCAGTCAGTGTCAATTAAATGCTTACCAAACGATCCCACTAATACATGTATTAGAACAAGAAGTGTTTGTGTTTGTGTGGGTGCCTCACTCTGTGTGTGTGACATTTGAAAATATATTTATGTATGCCTTTATATACATGTTCATAGACACACGAATAAAAGGCTTAGGTATGATAACTCCAGGTACTACATTTTTTTGCATGTGTGTCAGGTCCTCCAGGCCTCAAGCCAAGTGCTTTATGGGTGGATCAAGTCGTTTCATTCACAGGGGAGGCACCATCTCCATCCTCTCTTTGCAAAGGAAAAGCCCAAGACCAGAGAAATTCTGACACCAGCCGGAGGTTCTGTTACTGGTAGTACTAGGCTGTGGACCGGGTCTGTGTGATGCTAGGCCGGTCTCCATAATGACATGTCCGTTCCAGCTCGAGAACTGCAGCCTCCTTTCTGAGGGACTGGGGGCAAGAGGGCTGTGGTCCCAGACCCACTGGGGCCTCCATGTCCGTTTCCCTGGTGCGTGGCCTTTGGGCCCAGCACGTGCTAGCATTCGATACATATTTGTGGAGTGGCCAGCAAAAGGTGTACTATTAGTGTTCTGTTGCTTTGTAACAAATCACCACAAACTCAGAGGCTTTAAACAGCACAAAAATTCATCATCTCTCAGTTTTCCAGCTCAGGAATTCACAGTCGGGCTGGCTGGGACTTCCGTTTAGGGTCTCACCAGCCTGAAGTCAAGGCATTAGCCAGGACTGTGGTCTTATCTGAGGGACAGGGCTCTCTTGCAAGCATATGCACATGTGTACTCACGCACGTGTGCGCGTGCATGCACACGCGCGCGCGCGCACACACAAACACACACACACAAACAGGGAAACTGTTTTTTGGCAGAATTCATTCTGTTGCAGCTATAGGACTGGGTCCCCCTGTTCCTTGTCATATGGTCCCATACGCAAATCACAATGTAGCACCCACCTTTCTTTTTTCCAAGCCAGAAGGTGGCATGTCCCTCTGCGATCAGCTGACCAGCTGACCAGCCAGAGACATGCTGTGCTGTTAAAGAGCTCAGCTGATTAGGTCAGGCTCACCCAAGGTGAGCCAGAGAAGGTCACATGACCATGGAAACGCGATCTCATTATAGTCACAGGTCCCCCTGCACTCACGGGGAATACACAGGGTATGTCCATAGTGAGTGGGAACCGCGGAGAGCAGGGCTGCTGATTATTTAATAATTGTGAAGTCTGCTTCTAATCTATCTAGGAGTCCTGTGAGTGTGAGTTTGTTTTTTTTTTTTTAACACCTACAGCACCTGCTATTCCTAGGTGGTCTTCCTTCCAAGTACTAACCAGGCCTTAGCCTGCTTAGCTTCTGAGATCAGACGAGATCAGACACGTTCAGGATGGCATGGTCATAGATGGTGTGAGCTTTTTTACCAGTAGCTTAGATTTTCTGGATACTCTTGCTTCTGCCATTTTTTAAGTTTCAGGAAAGGTGATACATTTGCACGTTAACATGAGAGAAGAGGTAACAGAGAAACAAATCTGCTTCCACCCTTGCTCTCTCTGTCCTCCACTCTCCCTCTCCCGTTGACAGTTTTCTTGTGTGTCCTCCCTGAGATATTCTTTAAGTGTTTTAAGTGTATATGTATGTGTGTGTTTATTTCTAACTACAATTCTTTAAATAATAATAATAATAATAATAATAATAATTTCGTTTTCATACATATATGTTAAGATCTGGCTTTTCCACTTAATTTTGGAGATTATTCCTTAGCACACTAGAACACAGGTTTCCATGGCAACGGCCTGAGCCTGCCTCCATCCCCCATAGCCGTGAGAGCTCTGAGGGAGAATGTGGGCGGTAGAATAATGGACCCCCAAACTGGCCTGACTGGGGGTGCAGAGGGGAGGCATGGACTTGAGACTCTAATCGGTGGCTCAGGCTTGTGTTTCATGCCTGTCGAATTGGGTCTTTGGATAGAAGGGCTTTACAGGGAGGCAAAACCGAACTATGTTTGGCTTCTGCAGGATCAGAAATCACAATTTTCCAGCAGCTGTGCAAGTGTCTGAGGCATGTCAATGGTCTCTTCTCACCATTCATGAATTTCCTCCTTCATCCCTTCACTTGTTATGCAAATATTGAATAACATCTTCATATGGGCTATTCACTCTTGTATGTTCCAGGAACAAAACAGTGAGTGAACCCCCTATTCGCAACAGTTAAAAGGTGGAAGGAGCACAGTGTCCATGGACAGGTGTCCAATGGATAAACAAAATGTGGTGCATTCATGAAATGGAGTATTATTCAGCCTTAGAAACAAAGGAACTTCCGACACAGGTTACAATATGCATGAACCTGAAGACGTATGCTCAGTAAAATAAGCCAGTCACAGAAAGACAAATACTGTATGGTTTCACTTAAAAGAATATACCTAGAGCAGTTAAATTCATAGAGACAGAAATTGGGATGGTGGGTGCCAGGGCCTGGGGGAGTGTAAGGGGGATTTAGTGTGTAATGTGGACAGAGTTTCAGTTTTGCAAGATGAAAAAAAATCTGGAAACGAATGGTGGTGATGGTTGCACAACAGTGAATTGTGATTTCATATGGGCTATTCACTCTTGTGTGTTCCAGGAACAAAACAGTGAGTGCCACTGAACTGTGCACTTAAAAATGGTGAAGATGCTAAATTTTATGAGATGTGCATTTACCACAATCGAATTAAAAAGAGAAAAGAGAAACTTGAATCCCTACAGTAGATGGGCAAAAAACCAGTTTCACTCACCATCAGTGGGAGGGAAGGGGAGATGTGGAGAGTGAAAACACAAAAGAGAATATCACTCTTTTACAGACAAAAATAAACCATGGCTCACCCAGGCTGTGAAATTACGAAGAACAGCAAAATAATCATTATTGTAAAAGTGGAGAATGTGGTTACCTCTTGGGGGAAGGGGCGGTGGGGGCTCCTGAGACCCCATCCCCTTTATTAACTTGGGAAATAGTCACAGTCCTATGTTAACCTGTGCAAATGAGCGACACATACCTTTTCCTCTCACGTTATTTCATATCTCACAATGAAAAATGTTATGGAATTTTTTTTAATTGCAAGGAATCCCTTGCTGTAAGAAAAGGCAATTTTGTGACACTTGAAAGAAAGAAAAGGGGGTGGGGGGGTAGGTGACTATTTGCCTTTGTAAAAAGATAGAGCTCGTTTAGTGGCAGCTTTAGAGATGCAGCCTGAACAGAATCACTGGATCACTTTCCAAATTGTACGAATGATGCAAACGTGCTGTGACCCGCTCAGGTTGGAAATTTGTGAGTGAAAACAGCTCTGAGCAGTTCCGTGCTGCATTCTAAGAAATGGTATTTAGCGCTTAAATGTCAATGTGATAGGCCTAATGAACGGGCAGCCAAATGGCGATTACTGCAGGACACTGCGTGCCAGATATGCAACTCAGAATGACAGGAACAGCTCACAGGGTTTTAAACATCTGCTCTAGCGAACACTATTTTCTTCTCAGTATAACTGAATAAGCTCTCGTTTATTTTTCTGTAGCATTTTATACTGAAAAATAAAATACGCTTTCCAAAAAGTGCATAAAACATAAATGCATATGTTAAGAAGTATAAAATAAACACACAGATGAATATCATCTCGGTTAAGAAATATGATTTTGCCACTGTCTCCATCTCCTACCACCACATATCACAGCTTTATTCCTCTACCCAGAGGTAACTATTTTCCTATTCATTTGTTTGTTTTGTTTGTTTTTTATTTATTATTTTCATTATTTAAAAAAAATTTTCCCCCAACTCAGTTGGCATACAATATTATATGAATTTCAGGGGTACAGCATAGTGGTTAGACATTTATATAACTTACTATGTGATCACCCCACTAAGTCCAGTCCCCACCTGGCACCATACAATTACATTATTATGAATTATATTTCATTCATTTTTCAAAGCAGTTCAGGATCAGGGTGATGTACACTGCGTTCTGCATCTAAAATGTTGTAGCTCTGAGCTGGTTATATTCTCTCGGAAGGGAGGCAAGATGTTTCAAACACCACCAAACACCTTCAAGTCTGTAGGGTTCCAGGAAGGCTGCTAAAGGAAGGCCATTTTCAATACATAGGAGGTTGTGAGGTATGAGATAAAACACTGAGAAGGTGGATCAATCCCACAAACTGGAAAAGAAAACCAATAGCTTTCTGGACCCAGACACCACAGCTTTCCGGGAGGTTGTACACTGATTGATTTAGAACCCACTGTCTCGCTAATACAGCTGTAAGTGGGGGGCAGTGGCCACAGTGGGGGAAGTGAGTTAATTCAAACAAAAAACCTTGTGCTTCGGTGAAGAGGTAACCAAAGGCAGATTCCGGTACGAGAGATAACCCTGAAATGTGTTTATTGTCTGAATTATAACCTACCCCTCCAACCCAGAAGGAAATTGCTGGAAGAGAAAATTGTGTTTATGTGTAACCTAGTGACACCACTGATGTTAGCTAAATGTGCTGGCGGATGGCAGTTTTGAGGAGGGGGACAGAGTGGGGATGGTGAGGCTGCTGTGTGCACGGAGGGGATGCAGTGAGTCCAGACCCCAAGAGATGCTACCGCAACCATGGCCTAGGGAGAGAGGATGCACCTGAGACTAGGGAGAGAGGTTGCCATGGAGACAGAGCCCCCAGTGACAAATTTTAGTGAGATACGATGACCCTAGATGGCAAAGGTTCCAAGGAAGGCTGGACTTTTGGGACTGATATTCCTTCCCCGAGTAGAAGCCATCAGAACATTGTCCCAGGCCAAGCGTGTGCACAGGGGACCTCAACCCAAGCTGTGACATAGAACGCTCCCCGAATTTATGATCAGTGCGTGTTGGGAACTCAGTGTGCATGTGTGTTTACCCTGCCATTTCATGAAGAGGAAAAGGAGAGGGGCTTTTCAGCAAAGGCACAACATACTCACATTCAGTGGCTGCCCTTTTCTAAACGGTAGGTGTTTGAGCCTTTTAAGATTGTTTTGCTGATTATTTCCATGGACACTGCTGGTTGTAATTATATAAAAGTAAGAACAGAGGCTGCAAACCTGTCCTTCTATTTTATAATGCAGTGCCTTGGAATTCTGGATGCTGGTAACAGTGCCTGGCCAATGATTAGTGACCCATAAATACTCCTTGCTCTGATTTCTTGGAGAAAAAAATGAGAGGTATAAACCAATGGGGGAAGTTTCTCTTTTCTTACTTTGGAACTCCATGTATAAATACACACAAACGGAGACACACAGATACACACAGAGACACAGTAATAATATTGTCTATTTGTTTTCTTTTTTGCAACAATACAGCATGAGTTAAGGAAAAGCAAATGAAACTTCAAGATATATCTCTAACTTTCCACTTCTTGCAAAATATTTCCCCTCCCCCAGGTTCCCTCACAGAGGAAATTCTGTGGCCCCCACAGTCTTTCTCTTCATTGCATGAACATTATTAATCCACTGGGGGCTTTGAGCTGATTGTGACATGGGCAGGTGGCCCTTGAGCATGGCTCAGCCTTGTTTATGATGGGTCCCTCCATCCCTCAACCCTTCCTGGTAGGTACATTTTCAGATTGTACGTGGTCAGAGTCATTATCTATTCTTTGATGCTAATGGCTTTGGGTCATGCTTAACAAGGCCTTTGGCACATTTTGAGCACAAAAGCACTCATCCATGTTTTTCTGGGGAGAGCATTTTAGTTTTCAATTGCTGTGCTACAATAACCACAAACTTAGAGCCTCAAAACAGTGACCATTTCTGTGGGCCAGGGGTGCAGGTGTGGCTGGACACTGCATCCTTTCATTGGGGTCTCAGCAGGCTGCAGTCCAGGTGGCAGGCAGCCTGAGTTCTCAACTGGAGGCTGGACTGGGGAAGGATCTGCCTCCAAGTCCACGGCCTTTTGGCAGGGTTTGTTTCCTTGTGGCCACGGAACCGAGGGCCCAACTTCTTGCTTGTGGTCTCCTGGATGTTATTCTCATTTTCTAGTGGCCACCTGTGGTCCCTGGCCATTTGAGTTCTCACAACATGGCCACTATGTGAGCCAGCAAAGAGAGTCTAGAGCAAATTTGCTGGCAAGATAGTCTTATGTGATGGAATGTAATTATGAGTGTTACATCTCGTCACCTTTGCCATATTCTGCTTGCTAAAAGCAAGTCACACATCCCATGTGCACTCAAGAAAAGGGGTGTGAATGCTAGGAGGTGGGGATCATGGGGGGCGTCAGTGCCTGTTCAGTTAAAGAAGGAAGAATTCTCTTTTCTCTTTTCCACCCAGACACTGTCCTTTCACACACCTATCAGTAGGCATTTGTCCCATCTGGGGTGGAAAAGAAGGTTCAGCTGGAAGAAACGGTCTGACATAGCTTATGGTGTCCAAGAAGGTGCTGTAGAGTGTCAAAACTCAGTCTAGTTGCCGGACAAAAGCTTGTCCCAATGACGCCCCACAGAACTTTCCCCAGGATGATGAGCTAAAGGTCCAGAGGAGGTCAAGGAAGTGTGTATGTTTCCACAGAACTCATGAAGAGAGCAGCTTCTTGGGAAAAACTCAGTATGGCCAGTGATACAGTGCTGTCCATGTTCAAACTGTACAAATATTTTAATCGCAGCTGTCTGCTTTGCAGGTTACGTCCCCAGATGCCGCCGATAGCCAGTTCCCCCCGAATTTCCTGGGACCGGCTGTCCTTTCTCCTCACGGTCTGACATAACTGATCCCTGTTTTACATGCCTGAAAGGGGGTCAGCGCACAGCTGGCTTTCATGGGGGCTCATTTCACATTTCAATGCCATGATGCAAACCTCTTTTTAGATATGCTTGTTGTAGCAAATTCCATACGACAGCATGGCTTTCTCAGCCTTGGCGCTGCTGACATGTCAAGCTGGGTCACTCTTTGTCGCAGGAGCCTGATTTGTGCATGCAGAAAGTGGTGGAGGCCGGACTGGGGCTTCACTCCCGGTCTTGTACATTCTCCAAGTTTGGACAAATGTGTAATGACACTTCTCCACCATGACAACATTACAAAGTAGTTTCACTGTCCTAAACATCCTCTGGACTCCACCCAACCCTCCCTATCCCAACCCCTGGCAACACCTGATCTTTTTCTGTTTCTGCAGTTATATTTTTTCCAGAATGTCATCAACTTGGAATCATACAGCATGTAGCCTAGTCACACTGGCTCCTTTCACTCACTCATGTGCATTTAAGATTCTTCGATGTCTTTTCATGGCTTGTTAGCTCAGTTCTCTTTAATCCTGAATAGTATTCCATGTCTGGATGTGAATGACTTTTTGAATGAAGTGACGGTGTCTCTCCTGACAGTCTGTGGACTCCATTTTGTTCCACATGTTTAGAACTGCTTTAGGCACACGGGAATGGGGGTGCTCCGTCAATATTTCTGACCGAATGGGGCTGAGAAACAGTGGTGCTCGGAGGAGATGTGGGTTTCTATCTACGTCTGCAAATGCTGGGGCTGCTAGTTTTCCCTGACACGGACAAGAGATGCTATTAGTGACGCACTTTAACATGTGTAAAAAACCATAGGAACCTCGGATGGAGAGAATTCCCCAGCCAGGCTGGTTTGATGTCTGCCCCTCTGCCCATCCTCCCACAGAGGTGATGACCCATTGTGGGGAACCAGGCAGGTTCAGGTGTTGCCATGGAAACTGCTGGAGTGGGCAAAGGAAAAGAGGGGGGACTTAAAATCAGAGACCAGCACACAGTAGGCCCTTCATAGATGCTGACTTAGTGACTGTGCCTCAAAGGATGGCCCTGAGAAATCTCTACCACACAATGTGATCAGAACTCAGAGAACTTGCCTCAGTTTGGGGGCAGAAATTAGTAAGGTCTTCCATCCCAGAATAGAAGTGATGTAATTTCCATTTATTAGAATTCTGTAGGCAGCTGAATGTTTTTTTGAGCCAGATCACAAACTTCTGAGTTTTGCGGGCACATTTCAATGAATGGATATTATTCTCATTTATTCATGAGCAAACAGTAGCCCAGAGAGCTTCCATATATGCGGACCGGATAGAGCTGGCAAAAGGGAGATGCTCAGAGGGCCCAGCACATGTGAAGGCCCTGGGGCAGATTCAAGGTATCCCCTCCAAGGGACATGGTGAGGAGCACTAATAAAGGAGGGATGTAAGTGTCCACCCACATTCACATAAGTATGGGGTACAAAGGGCAGGGAGGCAGGTCCTGAGATGGGGTCTCTGTCACAGAGCAATTGCTGGGTGGCCTCCTCTGGACACAGGGCGAACCTCTGGGGAGGGTACCTCACAGAGCCATAGCTGCCCAGGCCTTAGTCCCCAGGGTCCCGGGTCTGGATCATTTGGTGTGTGTCCAGGCGTGCATGGAAGAGGGCTGCCACACAGGTACAGTGACCCATGGAGCCCTCGGGGTGGAGGCCACATGCACTTCAGAGGCTGTCGGTCCCTTGCTTTGAATCTGCCCACCTTGGGTGGCTCCTGGAAAGAAGGTCCCTCCCTCATCGGGGCAGTGCCCTGGACACGCAGACCGCAGACCGCTGGCGATTAAAAAACAAATGCGGCTCAGACACGGCCCCTTGCTGCTGTCTCTGAATTGGGTTGTGGTTTCAGAGAGACTGGCAGCCATCCTGATCAGAAGCTGAGGCTGTGGGGGCTCTGGCTGGGAGGCCGAGGCTGAGGGGTGCTTTGAGGGGTGGCTGCCCAGGCAGTTTAGGGGGTCCTAGGTCTAGTCAGGCTCCACATCTGCTCTGCTGGGCAGCCAGGGGCTGCAGCCAGAGGGCCTCGCTTGTGCCAATAACCATGTCCACTGCTGATCTCCGGCTGTCACAGTCCACACTCTCCCCCCGCTTCCATCTCCATCACTTCCTAACGGATCTCCTTGACTCCACTCCCTTCCTTCCTAACCTGCTGCAGTTCCTTGTCACCTCCACTGGAGCCATGATCTCGATGGCAACGAATGGCCTGAGCCCTGAGGCAGCTCTGCTGAAGTTGGGGCTTGAGAGCTGCAGAGGGGACAGAGAGGCGGATGCCAGACTCAAGCCACCGGTGATGTCGCTGCCAGCACAGGTTCCACATCTGCTGTGTGTCTGCATAATACGTGCGTGTTGAGATGTGTCATCAGTACCATCTCTGCAGAAGGAGTAAAAAAATAAAATAAAAAGCAGCTGCTTCAGCATCCATCAATTCAGGTAGAAACGGTGAATCTGTTCCAAACAGCGGTGACATAGCAGCTCGTGTTCTCACGTTTGCCTGTTTAGTACATACAGATATTGTACGTGAATGCACATTGTTAGATGAACATTACACCTACGTGGATTCATTGAGACACTTTTCCTTACATGCTCTATTCCAGACCTGGAAAATAAAAGGGGAGATAAGGCCACATTTCCGACCTCTAATAGATATTTCCTTCATTCCTTCACCACCAAATTATGTGTTTACTCTGCAGATATTTCTTGAGGTCCCACTACAAGTCATCACTGAGTGAAATGTGATACATAAAATAGAAACCCAGACAAATACCCTACTATGAATCTTTTATCCATGGGAGAATATCAGTCAATAAATACAACTCAAATAACAGATGCTGCTAAGTTCTATAAAGTGGAAGGGTGAGGAGAAGGAGAGTGAAGGAGAACGTTCTTTTAGATCAGCTGATCAAGGTGGTCAACCTGGAGGTGGCGGTATTTGCACTGATCTGAAGGAAGGGAGGGCACAGCTCTTCGGATTAGTAGAAAAACAATCATTCTGGGCAGAGAGAATAGCACCTGGACACATCAGGAGGTGGAGCATGTTGGTCATGCTTGGAGAGCATCAAGGAGCCCAAGGTATCTATCTGCTAGTGAGTGTGCAGGGTAGAAAGTAGATGGAGGCAAATTCAGAGGAGGAGCTGGGAAGAGGTCATGCAGTGCCTTTTAGCTTATATTTAATGAATAAACACAGAATTAAATTTATCATTATGGTGTTCATAGTTTTTTTTCTTAGAGATATATTTTCTTTCTTTGTTGGATAAATGGATGGATAAAAGAAAGGATGGCTGGATGGATGGCTGGATGGCTGGATGGACGCTACAAATAAAATAGACACTTTTTTCTAATGAAGATCATGGCTTTGGGATAGATAGATACATAGATAGAGAAACAAATGGAAAGAGAGAGGGGGCGGAGAGGGAGAGAGCGAGCGAATAATTGAAACATGGTCTCCTCTTTGCATACAAACAACTTGGATTCGGTCATATTTTCATATCTCTATCCCCAGCCCAGACCTCCCTTCTGAGCTCCAGAAACATATATTCTGCCATACCCTGGATGCCCCCCTGGGATGATATTCAGTACAAACAGTGCAAGCTCAGATCTGACCTAACCACCCACAAACCCAGCCCACCAGCAACAGGTCAAGAGGCCCCAAGATATATTCCTCGGTATATCTTTCAAGTCAGTCCAGAAATTTCACTCTCCATAGACACCACCATCTTTCGACTAGACCAGTGGTGTCCAGAATGGAGCACTGTGGAAAAAATTCTAGAATGCTCTATTTCTACTTTAAAATTTCATGTTTTAAATGACCTATTTCTCGTGAATGCTTTTCAACACAGAGAACACAGGGCTGTGGTAACATATTGTTTATACGTAACTAGCTAAACCTCTTTAGTGGCTCCATGTTGAAAATCTTGTTACTGAAATAAGTGGAGTCAGAGAGTGGTTATTAACTCATGTCTAACATTATGAGCTGGTGCCTCAGTTGTCCCATTTATAAAATGAGTGTCAGCCCTTAAAGGTCTACCACATGTGGGCACAGCCTTTGCTGAAGAGCCCAGACCATGGAGTCTGGCTTCCCGTGTTCGAGTGATGGCTCTGGCACTTACTAGCTGTGTGACTCTCCACAACTTATTGACTTCTCTGTCCTTCTGTTTCCTTATATGTAATATTTGGACAATATTAGAACATATCTCAGGTGACCATTAATGAAGAATAAGTTTAAAGGACTGAGTGGCATAGGATAAATGCCAAAAATAAACAATATAGTGGTCCTCACACAATGTCGTAGATAAGTTCTGTGATTTTAGGAGAAGTGATGTATAACAAAACCAATGTTATTATACGCTAATTGATACGAACAAGTGTTAAGTTCCTATGGCATCTCATCAAAGTTACAACTAAATGACGTCAAATAAAATGATGTTATTTGAGGACCTGATGTGCATAATTTCTATAATTATGGAGTGGGTTAAAAAATGGAAACTGTGGCTACAGTGACAGGCCTGAAGTTACCTAAGAAGGTACCACAAGTCCTCTTCTGATAAATGACAGAGCTAGAAATCCATCCCGGTCACATTGTTTATTGTGGTTAAAATTGGGGGGTCGCAAGCCACAGCCCTTGTGAAAAACAGTATAAAGTTGGCTCAAAAAATTAAAAATAGAATTACCATATGATCCAGGGTCTTGAAATTATATTTGCACACCCATGTTCATAGCAGCATTATTCACAAGAGCTAAAAGGTAGAAGCAACCCAAGTCTCCATTAATGGATGAATGGATAAGCAAGATGTGGTCCTCCCACACAATGGAATATTATTTAGCCTAAAAAAGGAAGGAGATTCTGACTCCTGTTATACCATGGATGAACCCTGAAGACATTATGGTAAGCAAAATAAACCAATCACGAAAGGACAAATACTGTATAATTCCACTTATATGCGGTAACTAAAGCAGCCAAATTCATAGAGGCAGACAATCAGATGGTGGTTGCCAGGGAATGGAAGAGACGGGGAATGAGGAGTTAGTGCATGATGGGGACAGAGTTTCAGTTTTACAAAAGGAAAAGAGCTGTGGGTATAGATGGTGGTGATGTTTGCCTAGCAGTATGAATATACTTAGTACCACTTAACTGTACATATGTATTTTATCACAATAAAAAAAATTGGGGAAAAAAATTGAGGGACTTGGGGAGTGGGAGCTGCAATCATCCAGGGTTGATGTTTTACCTAACGACTATGGCTGGGAGTGGGGAGAGGTGATAGGTACAGATGACACATAGATAGATAGATAGATAGATAGATAGATAGATAGATAGATAGATAGATGATAAATATAGACAGATGATACATAGACAGATGATACTTAAATAGATGACACACAGATACAGATAAATACAAGATAGATAAATGATAAATGAGAGACAATGATAATGAAGTTTAATAGATAGATAGATATGAGTAAATAGATATAGAAAGATGAGAAACATACATGAGACAAAGCTAGAGAGAGAGAATATTTCCAAGGGCAGGAGATGCGGGATGGACCCAAGATTGCCAAAATGAAATGAAGGCAGCGGGGTGACATATATGGAGAGAGACGAGGTGGGGGGATCAGTAGAGGAATAGATGGTTCCAGGACTGACCCTAGAGTCTTACTGCAGAGCCTGGAAAATCCCACTCTCTGTACCTTCCCAGCCTCCCCAACACCTTCCCCTGTCTTCCTAGAGTTTCCATGGCAACAGCCTGAACTCCTGCATCCTTCAGGAGAAGATGGGAGCTCTTGTGAGAGGGCCAAATGGAGAGAGGGGTGGAGAGCCTTGTCATCAGTGGGTCATGAGCGTATTTTGTACGTGTCGAAAGGCATCATCACCTGCAGGCCCCTGCAGAGGGGAGAACTGTGTCAGGAGCCTCTGTGGACATGGATGGAAATTGTGAGCATAGTCTAAGCACCAGCGTTTCATGTTCTCAGAATATGGATTGATCACAAATAGTAACAGTGGGGGGGGGTGGGAAAAAGGGGCGTGGATATGCTCTAGACGTGGGGAATAAAATGAGCAAAACATATGCTCGTGTCTGCCTCCCGGAGCCCAGAGACTAGAGGAGACACGAACTTCCAGACCCTCATTTCTGTGTTCACCCATCCTTTCTTTCAAATGACATGTCCTAAGAATGTGATCTATGGCAGACCCTGAGCTAAGTGTGGTGGGTCCAACAAATTGCCAACGGATGACGCTCTGGGCCCCTAGAGTTCATATTCTGGGGGGAGGGGTGGGGTCATATCTTGAACGCAAAGTAAGATTTCAGCTGCTGGGAAGTATTAAGTAGGAAATAAGTCAGGACTGAAAGGTATAGAGAGCATATTTATGTTGTGTGGTTAAGGAGGGGTTCTTGGTAATATTTAAATCTGCGTGGAGGGAGGGAGCAAGTCCTGAAACTATCAAGGAGAACAGTTCAGATGAGGAACTGATCCCCTGAAAAGCCCCAAGGATGGATGATTGTCTGGCTTTAGGACCAGCAAGGGGACCAGTGACAGACACACCCAAAATGTTTAGGTTTTGTCCACAGCAGCCTTTGTGCTTCAAAGGCAAGGCTGAGACGTCATAACCTCGGAATGTCTGGCCTGCATCCTGCTTGCTGCAGAGGGAACTGGACAGTGGCAGGGAGTCAGGGATGGGGTGGAGGGGCCCTAAGACTGGGAGGGGAAGGGAGGGCTGTTTCCAGGTTTGAGAAGCAACTTTGAAAAGTGAGTGTGTGCTTGTGTAAGTTTGATGGGCTAAGAGCTTCTGACACAACATCATAGTAAGTGTGTATCTCTTACAATTCTAAACATTTCCACATGTGAGAGTTCATCTTCTCTTTCTGAGAACCTGTAAGATGGGGCACCTAGTATCTGCATCCCAGGTGGAAATAGGCTCATAGAGGTGACGTCACATGGGAGGAAGTGGCAGGCGAGGGAAGTTGCGGGATGTTTGACTGCCTGTCACCTGCATTCTCTTTTTCTTTCTTTCAACAAGTAAAAAGCTGTATGCATTTACTGTGTACACCTCAGTGAGTTTAGGGGTACATGTGCACCTGTGACCACCATCAAGGCCATGGACATATCTGTCATCTCTCAACATTTCCTCCTGCCATGATTATTATTGGGGGAGCAGTAAGAGCACTTGACATAAGCTCTAAACCCGGTAGGTTTTGAGCACACCTACAGTGCTGGTGGCTCTCAGCAGGATGCCGTGTAGAGGATCTGTGTTCTTAATTCATCTATTCCATACTCCTTGCTTACAATTTCCAGAGTCTTCCAGTCCTGCCTCCCACGACACACCCTTGGCTGCTATGAGAAGGAAGCATGCATATCCCCATGGTTTTAAACAGCTGCCTGGCACCCTGTCAGCACTGAAACTGCTTAGACCTCAGATTCCCAAGTCTTAGTTTCACCAACAAATTTCAAGGAGTGGAGAAAGCGTGAGGACACCATTCTTCCTCTATCTGCCTCACTGTCTCAATCCAGATGCTCAGTCCAGGACAGGAAATACCAGAGAAACACATATTTCTTCTTCTAACAAGCATTTGTTAAGTAGCCCCAAGGTGCCCTGCTGAGGGCTTGAATCCCAGATTCTGGAAAATTCCACTCTCAGGGGCTCCTTCTGTTCGTTGTCTCTCAGTCCCCTCTTTCCCCGTCAGCCGGCTGCGGTTTCTATGGTGACAGCCTGAGCAGTGGTCCATACCAGGTGGGAGCACAGGGCAGAAGGATGGGAAGGGAGGACTGGGAGATGACTCAGGCCCACCAGACCCCCACCAGGGGTCACATGCCCCTTTGAGTACAGCCTTGAACTGAGACCTGCCGCAGCATGTGTGGTCTGTGCAAATGCTGGAGCTCGTGCTCATGCAGGGGTATTGGTGCTATCTCTTCCCACCACGCACCCTCCCTTTCACACAGGTCACTGAGTCCCTACATTGTTGGGCCAGCAGCGGTTCCAGGTATGAACCCTCAGTGATCATTCAGGGCCAGTCAGCTCTTCCCTTTGTCAGGGGCTTAACTGTATCTCCCTTAAAAACTCATAGGTGGAAGCTCTGACTCCCCAGTCCATCAGTTCAGGGCTATATTTGGAGATGAGGTCTTTAAAGAGATGATTAGGGTAAAATGAGGTTGCTAGGGTGGGCCCCAAGCCAGCATGATCAGTGTCCTTATAAGAAGAGGTGCAGACACAGACATGGCACAGAAGAGTGACCATGTGAGGATGCAGGGAAGAGACGGTGTCTACACAACTAGGACAGAGGCTACTGGAGGAACCAGCACTGCCTACACATTGATCTCAGACTTTCAGCCCCCATAACCATGAGAGAGTAGATTTCTGTTGTTTAAGCCACTCAGTCTATGGTGATTTGTTATGGGGGCCAAAGAAAGTTAATACAGCCCTTTGTATCTGCTGGAGTCTTATGGGAGAGATCTTTATTTTTTAAAAATGGTTTTTACTAGTGCACCCAATAAATATTCGGCTGTATTCCCGCCGCCCTCTCCAGCCAAGCTTGTAACATTCCTCGGTTCAGCTTTGCTATCCATGTGCACCAGCCTTCCCTCCACCCTTGAGATGAGCAGAGTCCCTTCCTACCTCTGAGCCTCCACATTGGCTGTGTACCCCACACTCTGCTCTGTCCGGAGTATCCCACGATAGATTCTTCCTGACACCAGAGCACAATCGATATCACCTCAGCTTGCTCTGCATTCTTCATGGCATAGACTGCTGTTAGAAATTCCTCTTTTATGTATTGGCTTCTCTGCTGATTGACTTCTCATTAATGGGAATAGATACCTCATGAAGGCAGGGACTTTGTCTTGTCTTGTTTAGCACTGTACTCCCTGTGCCCAGCACAGTCAATATCAATTGCAGGCAGGCAGGCAGGAAGGAAGGAAGGAAGGAAGGAAGGAAGGAAGGAAGGAAGGAAGGAAGGAAGGAAGGAAGGAAGGGGAGCTTCCCAGAGTACTCTGGGAATCCTGGCTGTTACAGGCGGGGATTTCTCTGAATACCAAGCTCACTATAGGGGAAATTCAGAGGTCTCTCTTGAGCCAAGGAGTACTCGGAGCAGCCCCCTCTCACTCCTCCCAGTGCACACACACCTGGGAAGGACAGAGGTGGGCAGAGGGTTCACTCCCTGCTGTTCAAGTTGCACTATGCCAACTTGGGGCTTCCTGAGGCTTCCTCACCATCGTCCTCAGGCCACGTAGCAGCAGAGTACACCAGCAGAGGGCAGGTGGTTTCTGCTCCTGGCTCCAAGTCTCGATGGAGGAAGATGGCGGCACATCTACCCTGAATCTCCTCCAATATAGAAGGGTCTGGGAGCCTCCCTACGACAAGCAGGAACTTTGCAAAGAGAGAGGTTGCGGGGATGGGGAAGGGTTGCTGGGCTTGGGCAGAGGCTTCTGGCCTGTGCAAGAAGCAAATACTCAATGTTTATAAATTGAGGGTGTAACATTTTAAGTCAGAAAAAAAAATAGACCTTGTTTTTTAAAAGAAATTTTTTTTGAATCTTGAGGAATTGCTTTTGAAGACACATCTTAGGGGCGTCCCAACCTCCAGAACCATTCAGTGTATCCATTCCCGTTAATCTTAACACTTTCAACTAAAAACAAGCAAACGTAATTTTTCTTAAGTGTTTCCAGCTGTGAGATGTCAAATTTTACAATTTAGTCTCCAGATGTGCTGTTATAGTTAATAAACTTTAAACTTGAAAATGTAAGCTTTGAAATATTGAATTGCGTTTATGAAAAAGAAAAGCTAAACTAAACTAAACTAAAACTATCTTTGCCTTCTGCAGTTAACGTTTTTCCAAGGCTAAAAAGCTCTGGTTCAAATTGCTCGGGCTTTGAAAAGATGTGTGCTGGCTTTGCTTAGAATATTTCTGATTTTTGGTAAAATATAACATTACTCTCTGTGATTTGGAAATGCTGCGATTCATATTTTGTGGTTATCCAAATGTAACGATAGTTTCTTTTATGAATGTGCAAGTTGTCTGTACAAAATGATGTAAAGTTTGCACTTATAATTTAAAATTATAAAAGCAAAAATATAATACAAGTTTTTAAATTATTTTCTAAATTACTCAGAGTTAATTCACAGCAGACATTCTTCGGGTTTTTTGTTTGTTTGTTTTAATGCAATTACTACAAGGTGTATAAATTACCATTAGTGGAGAAATGTAAAGAAATTTCTTTATACTTAAAAGAAGTTAATGTGATTAAAAGAAACAGCCTCGTTTTCAGAAAATATTTATGAATTAATTTATTATAGAATTATCTAATTATCATATTTGGGTTATCGTTTAGGCTAATCTTTCTTTTAAAAATGTTATATATTTTTTAAATGTTATTACTCTGTAAAAAAAAATTGCTTGATGTATTTATACCTTCTCTTGTAGAAAGGCTTTCATTCTGAAATTGCTGTGGTCCAGATACTCTGGAGACGTTTAAAACAGGTCTCAGTGTGCAGCAGAAACTGAGGAAGCTAATTTATTTGCTTTTGTTTTATTTTGGTTAATGCTATAGATTTTCAGATGTAAATTGTTTTAGGCAACACTATAAAAGAAAATCATTGTCTACTAAATTGTGGCAAAAATGTTAAAATCTGAAAAAAAAATGTTTTAGAATAAATGAAAGACATCCCTCTGTGATTTTGGACACTAGTCTTTTGACAAAATACTTGTATAACTTTTGATACCGTAAAATTCTGCATCGCATATGTGTTCATCAAAGCAATGGTAATTAATTATGAAAAGTTCAAAAGCCATTTGTTGTTTACCAGAAATTCAAATTTAACAGGCATCTTGTGGTTTTGTTTGCTAATTTTGGCAACCTTAAATAATAGTAACAACAGCAACAACAAATATAATAAGCTCAAATGTTCATTAAATGTTTACTGAGTACCTGACCAGCTAATGATCTGTCTGTGACAGGTTCATGTTACAATTTAAGTTTTAAAAAGAGAGGGAGAAGAAGCCAAACAATATAAAAACCTCATGACCCCAGTTTTCCAGAAGCAAAATTCATTACTTCATTTATTTACTCTTCAATGATTATCTATTGGCTTCCTACTAAGTGTTAGTAGCTGCAGCGAACTTTGAGGGTAGACTGGCAGACAAAACATAGCACCCCAAATCATAGAGTGATGTTCCAGATGAGAAAAAAGAGAATTGAAAAGTGTGCAAAAAAAGGAATAATGGATCTCGTCTATTCTCAGACATATCTTTCAGGTTTTAACATGTTTGCCATAATTTAGTAGGCAGTGTTTTTCTTCTATAATGGTGCCTGAAATAATTTGCCCTTGAAAACCCATAGTTTCAAAAAAATAAAAAATAAAAACCCACAATAACAACAATGAATGAATGAGCTATTTCATATAAACATTCGATAAATTCAAATAGATATCTTACTGTCAGGGAGAGAAAAGCCACGGCATTTCAGATTAGATGTTTTCCACAGTAAAAGGAGGCAGAAATAAGAATGACACAAAAAGACTTGCTTTGAACAAGGTGATCAGAAGGAAAACTTGTGGGGGAAATAATAGCCTGGGAAGAAAGCCGGAGAAATGCTGGTGAAAAATACAATCTCAGGAAATAATTTGCAAAACAGATGGATAGCATTCAAAGAGCCAACGGGTTTGCAAATGGTTGGGTCTCTGGGACCCTGACCACGGTGTGCTGTGTCCATGGCAACCATTCTCTTCCTCAGTTACATGGCAACATGTGTGGAATTCCACTTGGCTTCAGCAGGGTGGAGGGATTGCATGGAAGAGCTGTCTGAGCTGAGGTTCTGGGGAGCTCAGGCTGCCATCACAAAATACCGTAATGACTGGGGTTTCAGCAACAGAAATTTACTCCTCATAGTTCTGGAGGCTGGGGAGTCCCAGATCAGACCCCCTCACGGTTCTGGTGAGAAGTCTGTATTTCTCTGCCCTCTCCCTGTGTCCTCACGTGGCAGAGAGGTCATCTCTGCATATCTTTTAATATAAGGGCACTGATCTCATTGTGAGGGCTCCACCCTCGTGACCTTATTATCCCAAAGTCTTCACCTCTAAATACCATCCATCCGATTCAGGGTTAGGGCTTCAACACATGGGTTGGGGGGAACACAAATATTTAGTCCTTAACAAGCCCTTAGCCCAAGGTCACTGCTCAATAAATTTTAACACTTGAGTGTTATGGTTTTGAGTTTCACTAAGACAAAAATGGAAATAAAAGAAGACTGGATGAATGCAGCTGTCGCTGATTCAATGCTCAATTCACTGCCATCTACCCAGCAAAGGGGCTTATTCCCTCATCAGAGATAAAAATGGGCAGTGGGAGTGGGACAGGGGACTCACCACCATATGACTTGAGGTTCAGCCATTCATTCTCTCAGGTATTTCATGAAAGCCTACTAGGTACAAGGTCAGGAAAATTAAAAAACTGGAAAATTCCAGTTTCCAGGGCTCTCTGAGCCCCTTCTTCAGCCTCTCCCTTCTCCCCTCTCCTCACTATTGTGGTTTCCATGGTGATGGTCTGAGCCATCCTCTGTTGCTATGGGAAGATCAGCAATTACAAGATGGAGCAGCCACATGGGTTGACTAATCTCATTGAAGGCTGGTGGTAAGAGTGGGCCAGTGGGGAGGGTGAGATTCAGAAGGAGCTCTAGTCTGCAACCACCCCACCAGTGGCACATCTTTAGGTACCTTTGAATGGGGCCAGGTTACAGAAACAATAAAACACACATGTGAGGCTCTCTGCAGAGTCCGTAAAAAATCTTGCATTTCCTGAAACCTCCAGTGATAACAGCTTTATTCGCCCTCAGAATTCATCAGGTTGTTCAATAAATATTGATCGAGCCCTTCTGTGTGCTGAACCCTTGTCTCTGGGCAGACAATAAATGTCAGGCACACCAGCGTAGCCACTGCTACCCTGTGCTTTGTCCCAGTGGGAGGCATGTTCATTCATTTCTAAACTTCAGTCCTTTATTTAACAAGATGCCGGGTGTCTACCGGGAGGGAGGTATTGGTCTAGACCTTGGAGACCTGGGAGTAAGATGAGCCAAACCTTTGTGTTTGTAAAGGCATTGTTGGTACAGGGGAGATAGAAAATGAAAAAAATATGAGCATATCATAGATTTACCACCGTAAGCATTGTAAGTGTTCTTTCAGTGGCATTAAGTACATTCACACTGTAGTGCAACAATCACCACCATGTATACCCACTACTCTTCTCATCCCGCAAAACTGAAACTCTGTTGCCATCACACACTAACTCCCCATTCCTCCCTCCCCCAACCCCTGGCACCACGGTCCTACTTTCTGTCTCAATGGATCTGACCACTTTAGGGACCTCCTATAAGTGGAATCATGCAATATTTGTCTTTCTGTGACTGGTTTATTTCACTTAGCAGATGTCCCCAAGGTTCATCCATATTGTAGCCCATGTCATGATTTCTGTCCTTTTTAAGGCTAATATTCTATTGAGTGGCCGCACCACATTTGTTTAGCCGTTCATCTGTCAATGAACACTTGGGTTGCCTACACCTTTTGGTTATTGTAAATCATGCTGCTATGAACATGGGTGCATAAATATCCCTTCAAGCTTCTGCTTTCATTTCTTGTGGGTACAAACCCAGAATTGGATCATAAGGTAATTCTGTTTAATTTTCTGAAGAACTACCATACCATCTTTTACAACAGCTACACCATTTTACAGTCCTATCAGTGATGCACAAGGAAGAACCCACATCTCTACTTATTCACAAATAATGAATGAAAAACTTGAAGATTCTAGGCTGGGATTTTACACATACCCTCAGTCTAATACAAGATTCTAGAATATTTCATTTTCTGAGGTCCTGGCTGCTGATTTTCAGCTACCTCCACTTCCCCGGTCCTTGCAGAAGTTTCCATGGCAACAGATTGAGGCTCAGTCTGCAGTCCCACCAGCAGTGGTTCATGCATGTCCTCTGAGCCTGTCTTCCGAAAGCATCTTTGGGCAAAACATTGGCTCTGAGCCTTTTAGAGCATAGAAGACCACACATTTTCAAATCAGCAATGGACACTGACGTAAATATTTAGTGTTTATGCCATATTTTCATCCATTCTCATATTTTCATCTATTTGTTATTCAATCAACAAATATGGATTGAGTGCCTGCCTACTCTGGTAAAACCAGTGCACCAGATCCTGGGAACACGATGATGAGAAAAGCACAGATATGATTTTGAAGGGTAACACCCCAAATTATAACCACAGGTTTTCAGGATGTGTCACCCCAAACATTCTGCTTGGGTATAGTGATTATTTTGACTGGTAGGCACCTGAAAAACAGCAAATGCTGGGAGAGGCTTATTCTGAACTCCCCTTATCCACCTACAGACAGATCCTGCAAGAGAAACTCAGTTGTCATAAATCCCCTCCCGGGAGTGTCATCAGCCAGGAAGATTGGTTCTTATCACCGGAGAGGAGACTAGAAGTCAACACTACACCCCAACACACTTCATCACAAACTATCACACCTCTTGTCTATTCTTCTAAGGGCCCGTTCGTCTTTTCTAAAAATAATTTCCTCTCCCCTAAGAGGCCCACATCCGTTATCGAGATGGCATTTAAGCCTGAGTTCTAGGCCACTTCTTTGAATTACTCATTTTTGGGGGGGTCTCTCCCACGTACACATGAGTTACACATGTTGATAAACTTCTGTTGTTATTCTGTCTTTTCTTGCAGGGGCTCAGCCAAGAACTCAAAAGGGTAGAGGGGAAATTTCTTTTCCTCCCCTACAGTGTTTTTTTCTCATGGAGATTAGAGCCTGCTTAGAGATGCTTCCATTTGATAATTTCACTGTGGTCCACTCTGTACCAGATACTGTTAGAGAAAAGAGAAACAACCCCTTCTGCAGATGATGGGTGGGGTAGGATCAATCTTAGTCAAGTACCCAGTGCGTCATCAGTGACTCACAGGCATTTTATTTTTTTATTAAAAGGTATCCTTGCAATGTCCTATATCTTGATTGTAGTGTTGATTACACAGGAGCATGCATTTGTCAAAACCCATTATTTGTACGCTGACTATGGGTACATTTTGTCATGTGTCAGCTATGTCAATAAGATGATTTTTTTAAAATGCATCTTTTGGGCAGCATCAAAAGTCTGTGGACTCCTAAAGAAATCACAAGTGTCAAAAAGAGCCATTGATGTCACCAGCATCGGTTCTGTCCCTTCACCCACTGACCAATGATGTGTGTGGTGTAGCTGGGTTATCAGCCTCTGAAAGACAGGTTGTCAGTCTCTTCCAGGATTGGTAAGCTCCACCCCCCACACATTGAGAGACATGAAAACATTATAAGAAATAAAATTTTAAAAACATAAGTAATGCAGCTGGGCAAGCAGATGGCTTGTTAAGCAGATGGGCAGATGAATTCAAATGCTGACTATATACATGTCCACCCCAAAACTAGAAGAAAAATTTCCAAGTACCAGTAGAAATGAGTTCTGTGACACCCCTTCTCCACCCACTAGCACAGCTGTTCATTGAGGCATTCATTTATTCATTCACAGACATTTATTAAGTTCTTACTATATACTGGACTACGATTATTAAATCACACACAATCTGTAGCCAAATCATGGGACATTCAGTTTCCTAGGTTCTCTGCTTCTCTCCTCAATTTCCTTGGCTGCCACCCCTAACCCTTCATCCCCTTATCCCCCGACTCCCGCTAGCTGCAGTTTCCATGATAAAAGCTTCAGTGGATCACCGTTTAAGGGGAACAGGCTAGCTTATCAGACTTCTGGCCAGGGTCCCTGGGGATGGAGATATAAACTCTAGGGACTGCTGACTGGACAGCAGTGGTTCAAATAAATCTTTTGTGCTTATTAAAATGTAAAGGGACGTTGCAGAATGACACAGGGAGTGAGAAATGGCCATGCGGACTCTTTTTTAGGAAGCACTAGCTAACCACAAGCCCCAGTGGTATGAACGTAACCCGTAACTCGCTCACTGAGTCAGTCAACAAACACTGACTGAGTCCCCTTGTGTGCTAGGCACTGTCCTAGGCGAAGGGAATAAGACATGAAGTGCAAACAAACACCATCTTGACTCCCCCAGGCATTAGGCAATCAGAAGAGGCATTTGTTCACTTACTCTCCCCAAATCCAGTTAGTCCTTTAACAAGTATTTGGAGGCACAATGTGGTCTATAGCCAGTGCCTTGAGGGGCCAGGAAAATGCAAGCCCTGAACTTTGCAGTGGTCCCCAACTTAGTGCCCATGTGTCCAAGGCAGAAGCAAATGCAAATTCTGCTACACTAAAAGGCAACTTCACCCAGGGCCTCAGAGAGTCTCCATAAATGATTTTTCAAAGGCAGTAGTGAGCTCAGGGAGAAATAAGCTCCCACCTTGTGGGAGGCAGAGCCAGCGAAAAGGTGGGGACCTGAGCCCAAGACCTGGAGAACTGAGTCCTGCGATCACCTGCCTGAGCTCGGAGAAGGACCCAGAGACCCAGGGAGCAGACTGCTGACGCCTTGATGGCAGCTCGTGAGACTTTAAGTGTAATTTCAACTCACTCATTTTGTGATGATCATGACATAGCCATAGACGACGGATGCATCAAATGACTGAATGGAGGAACAGTTCCTTTAGAAAGAGGTGTGTTTTATTTTCTTCCCCCACAGGTAGGGTTACCTTTAGATGATAAACTAACTGAAACATTTTGCCCAAAACTGCACTTGACTTGAGTCTCAGTGGCACGAAAGCTGTTTTTAGAGGTAAACATGCTAAGGAGGAGAGTAATCATAATTCTATTCCTTTTCCAAAGACTTTTACTCAAAGGAAATTTGCTGGCAAGACACTGCCTTCAGTGAGAACCTATTTCACAAGCTCCACAGGCAAGTGGCAACCTGAGGAGGGCCCATGGAGGACACAAGTCTCCCTTGGGATGTGGCCTTGGGCCGAATACCTGTGCATTCCCTCCATGAGTCCTTCTTTCCCAGGCAGGAAGGGCGGCCATTTTATTGGAGACAAAGACCCATATTTTAAGTCATTTATTTATTGCAAAGCAAATGTACCATGTGAGTTCAGAGCCTGGAAAATTCTAGCCTCCTGGTCTCTCTCTGCCCCTTCCCGGTCCCCTCCCCTTCCCATGCAAGCTACAGTTTCTATGGCAACAGCCTAATACTGTTTCTGATGCAACAAACAAAAAAACTCCAAAAGATCTGGTAAGGGATCCTGAGGGGTAAATAGAATGACTGACATCAAACCAACCAGGATAGGGTATGCAGAAGACTCAAGACTGCAGATACCTCACCAATAGCTGACACTCATTAATTTTTTTTTATTGTAGTAAAGTATGCATATCATAGAATTTACCATTTTAACCATTTTTAAGTGTACAGTTAGTTATTCAGGATTAACTGTCATGCAACTATCACCACCATCCATCTCTAGAATTTTTCATCTTCCCAAACAAATTCTAACACTAAATCCTCATTCTCCCCTTCCTCAGCCCTCGGCAACCACCATTCTACTTTCTGTCTCCATGAATTTGACTCCTCTAGGGACCTCATATAAGTGGAATCATACAATATTTGTCCTTTTGTGACTGGATTATTTCCGTTAGATTAATATCCTCAAGGTTCATCCATGCTGTAGCCTGTGTCTGAATTTCCTTCCTTTTTAAGGCTGCATAATATTCCAGTGTGTGGATGGACAGTGTTTTGCTATTCGTCTGTCAGTGGAATCTTGGGTTGCTCCCATGGTTCAGCTGCTAGGAACACGGGTGCACAAATATCTCTTTGAGACCCTGCTTTCAGTTTTGAGGGGCATATACTATGGAATGATCATAACATAGTTTTGTGTTTAATTTTTGAGAAACTTCCGTACTGTTTTCAACACCTGCCACACCGTTTTATGTTCTTACCAGCAACTCCGCGTGTCTTTTTTGCCTGTCAAATTGTTTCCTTTGGTGGAGTCTTTGCAGATGGGCAAGAGGATGGCTCTGGAGCTTCTGCTGACTCTATGTCATCACAAGTGGTTGGCTGAAGAGTTGCTGCAGTGCCAGAGGCATAAAAGTCACCTGTCTCCTACCTCTGTTATTCTTCATTCATTTAATTATTTGTTTACACACTCATTCCCTCAGCACTATTTATTGAGTGTCTACAATCTACTATGCACCAAAAATAAAATAAGGAGTGAAAAATGTACCCAGTCCCTGCCTTCAAGGGACATAAAACACGTGGATTCAGTCACTTACTCCATAAGTACCTCCCGAGGGTCCAGTCTGTGCTGTAGCAGACACCTAGTGATAGTAAATAACTCACCGGGGAGTGTGGTCTTCACATGTAAACCTACCCTCGCAGAGCCCACGCCTTGCCATCTCCTCTGGGAGGCTCTCACGCACAGGCTGCTGCCCTTCTGCCCTCATGCCCCCCGGGCAGGTACCAGACAACTGGGGATGGCCCCTATCTCTAGAGTGCACCAGAATGATTCAAACTCACCAATTCTAAGCTTGGTCACCCTACTCACCATTCCTCTCCATGGGAACCACAGTCATGTCTCTTGCCCACGTTTTCCTCTTCTTCTCTGTCTTCCTTTTCAGTATAATGCTGATCTCGAGGAAGAGAACCAACATCCATTCCCTAACTATCTGCTTTCCAAGACGTCAGCCCCCACTCCTCGGCCCCCACATCTAGTCAATCTGTATACCCTGAAGGTGTCACTCCACAAACAACTCTGCAGTCAGAGAACTTTGCCAGAGTTTCTTCCTTGAAATGCCACAATCACTTTTCAAAGAAAAATCTGACTGTTTCCTCTCACGCTCAACTCTCCAATGGGTGGTTATTTTTCTTAGGACATAAATCCCATCCCTTCACATGGCTGACCATCAGTGGGTAGCTCCAAAATCATTTAGGGGAGGCTTGGAGTGGCAGTCTTTTTGAAGGGGCATCCTGGGGATTTGTGTCCAAGTTTAGCATATAAAACATGCGCTCTCCTTGTATCATGGAACCATGGGGAACACCCTGGGGGTGTTACTTTGACAAGGTTGCGCTCAGCATCCACAATATCCCTGGCCTGTGATCCACACTCGAGCGGAGTTATCTTCATATGCTATAAAAAGTATTAAAACATGTAAAAAAATCCAGTTTCAACAGATGCCTAGTAATTAAAGTAGGATTATGTTTCAAAATTTTGTATCCTCAGAACACTAGCCACTCTGTGTTCCATTCCTAGGGCTGCTGTACGAATTGTCACAAACTGAATGGCTTAGAGCAACAGAAATATATCTTTTCATGGTTCTGGAGTCTAAAACTCTACTAAATGTTTGGTTTAATATCCTAAACTTCTACTGATGAAGAAATCAACCTTTCACAATCAACAAAACTTCATGTCTTATGTTTGGAAAAACTCTAAGCGAACACACACATCCTTGTTTCACAGACTTGAACCCTCATCACTCCTTCTTCATGTCACTCTCATGTTTGGTTTCATAAAAAAAAAAATAATGCTGCGACTTCTCTTGTTTTCAAATGGACCACTGGCCTCTTTTCAAGCGTACTTTTTCAGTTTATGCTTTCCAAGTTTGTGGATCTGTGAGTTCAAGGCCCTCTTTCTCTTGCAGATAACACAGCAGATGCTGGAACTGTGTGTGTGTGTGTGTGTGTGTGTGTGCACGTGCACGTGTGTGTGCACACACATGTGTGTAGAGGGATCTGTGAGCACTGAGACTTAGAAGAAAGTCTCTCATTCTGATGTGTTAAAGGAGTGCTCTGTGGGGCTTCCAGCCTCCAGCCCCTCAGCCCCTTCTTCCTTCCTGCACAGAATGTTTTATAAACAGCAGTCTTGTGTTTAAGATTTGAGTCTTTGGCCTTCCCTGTGACACTCTCACAGAGCAGCAGTATGTGCTCAGAGAATTCCTGCTAAACAGAATCCCTAGGAGATGTCCTATATGTGACTGTAGTCTTTTTTTTATTAAAATTTTTTTTCTATTACAGCTGACATTCAACATTATATTAGTTTCAGGTGTACAGCACAGTGGTTAGACATTTATGTAATTTATGAAATGACCACCCCCCAATTACTCTAGTACCTTCTGGCACCATACCTAGTCATTATATTATTGACTATATTCTTTGTGCTGTACTTTACATCCCCGTGACTGTTTTCTAACTGCCAATTTGTACTTCTTAATCCCTTCTCCTTTTTCATCCAGCCCCTCAAGCCCCCTCCTATCTGGTGAGCACCAATTTGTTCTCTGTATCTGTGAATCTATTACTGTTTTGTTTATTCATTTATTTTGTTCTTTAAATCCCACATATAAGTGAAATCATATGGTGTTTGTCTTTCTCTGACTTATTTCACTCAGCATAATGCCCTCTAGGTCCATCTATGTTATCACAAATGGCAAGATTTCATTCTTTTTTTATGGCTGAGTAATATTCTTTTGTATATACGTACCACATCTTCTTTATCCATTCATTTATTAATGGACACCTAGGTCGCTTCCATGTCCTGGTATTGTAAATGATGCTTCAATGAACATAGGGGTGCATATGTCTTTTTGAGTTAGTGTTTTCAGTTTCTTCGGGTATAAAGTCTTAAGAAGATTTTAAATGTTGCACTTTGTCACCCGATGCTTTGTGGGTGTGTGTACTGAACATGTGTACTCTCTGAATAGTCATCTGCACTCATTTCTTGTTTCCTTGTCCCTTTCCCCCAATTCTCTCTTTACCAAACACCAGCCAGGTTTTCACCAAATGACTCCAAGAAGCTGCTTTTGTCAGGGGCCAGTGACCTCCACATTCTTAAGTGGAGGAATGTGACCCTGTTGTCAGGTTTTGAACTGCGCCCTCCCTCCTTCTGCTACCTCCAGGGACACTAACCTCCCTCTGGTCTTTGCCTTACTTTCCCAGGTGCTTTTCTGTGCTCACCTCCAAGTAGAGAAGGGCTCCACCTTTCCCACCTGCATTCGTCAGCTCCTGCTACATAACAAGTGATCCCCAAAAGTAGAGACTTAAAACAACAAACATTTCTTATGTCATCCCATCACATGGGAATCAGAAGGAGCTTAGTTGAGTGCTTCTGGCTCTGAATCTCTCAGGAGGGTGCAGTTAAGATGTTGACCGGGGTTACTGTCATCTGAAGGCTTGACCGGGGCTGGATGGTCTCCTCCTGGCACATTATGCTGGCTGTGGGTAAGAGAGAGTGCTCAGTTCCTCACCAGAGAGCTGCTTGAGTCCCACAGGACGTGATGATTGGTTTCCCCCAGGGCGAGTGAACCAACGGAGAGCGTGAAGGAAGCCGTGATGCCCAGGCTTGGAAACCACACATTGGTGTTTCTGAAACCTGCTGGTTACGCAGGCCAGCTCCACTCATCGTGGGAGAGACTGCACGGGGGCGTGAGTACCAAGAGGCCACCTTGGAGGCTGGCTTCCATCCATCTCCACTCTCTCTGGAGCTGACTTCATCCAGAGCCACGTTTACAAAAACCATCTCTAACTTAAGCTGCATCTCCTGCCTTGATTTTTGGTCTGAACTACTGCCTCCTTGACATCTCTCCATGAATGTCAAGTCGACATCTTAAGCTAATGTGCCAAATACAAATCTTCACAACCCCCCTCAAAATCTACTCCTCGCTCCCCTTCCAGGTCTTCTCAACCTCTATAAATGGCACCACTCTCCACCCAAGAGCACAAACTCAAAACAAAGAAGTAATTCTTCTCCTTCCATCACACCGCAAAGCCACATCCCCACAAACCCTTCCTCAGCTCAACCTATGAGACTAAAAAGATTTGATCTGTGTGTGTCCACCTTGGTCCAGGTGCCACCATTTCTACCTAGATAACTGTGACACCCTTTTGAATGGGGACATTCCAGCTCCACAGGTAGTCTATCTTCCATCAAGCAAGCCCCAGACCTTTTGCAAATGAGTCAGGGCATGTTGCCCTCTCCCCATCCACCTCCCATCCCAACTTAATCTTTTTGATGGCTCGACAACACTCATAGAATGAAAGGTGGTATCCCAGACCCTGTCTACTTCTCTTTTTGCACAGCCCTCATTTCTTGGCCTCCAACTCTTGCCACCCTATTGTTCCCCAAAACTTTCTGTGCCCTAGAATCTATACTTTGGCCTGTCCTCTAATAGGAATATCCTTTCCCCACAATTCCCACAGCTGGTTCTTTCTCAAACTTCATATCTCAGCTCAAAGGTTGCATCCTCAGAGACAGAGGTGGGACTAAGATAAGGTGAGCTTAGGAGGCACCCGAAACCCCAGTCATTTAAGATAAATAATACTTTAATGTGATATTTTAAAAAAAATCAAAATAGATGCACAAAAAAGGAAGGACAAAAGAACAAAATGTAAACAAAGTCCACTGTGTGTAGCTACCTTGAAGCTTGAGACAAGGGAAGAATGTCAGCCCCTACACAGGTGTTTGTATGCAATTTTTAATGGTTCATTTTTTCCAGAATATTTTTCCAGGAAAAAAATTGAATAATTGAAAAATAGGTCTATTACAACTCACATTATCTTATGTTTAAGTATTTTATTTATACAAAAGAAAAAAAAACAGAATTTATTGTAAT
>NW_006438873.1:421704-445101 GCF_000325575.1 Pteropus alecto
ATTCCTGCTTCAGTGAAGTCAAGCTCATGGATAATATTTTCAAAATCTATTTCTGGAAGAAAATTAACCTTTAAAATATATACAAAAGCATGGATAGAACAGTATGCATTTTTTCCTTTTGCCTCAGGCTCCAATATGACACAGCACAGGACTGTCAGATTCTTTCTTTAAAATCTTAATATTTTGTTCATGGCGGGCGTGTTTTTGTGTGTGTTAATGTTTTTTCTCCAATATTGCATTAAAATATTATTTATCCTGAAGCCTGAGCATTTTTGTGCTGTTTTTTTTATTGAGTTTGCTGTGTGACCATCATTCCTTTGTTCATTTAATCCTCCCATCAACCTTGAGAGCCAGGTGAGGAAAGTGTGGCTCAGAGGTTATAGAGACCTGTGGTGTGATGGATTCTGTCCAGGGGAGTCTAACCTTGAGGTTAGAATTCGAGATAACCCTTCCTTCTGTCTGCATCAGGGACCTCATCTATAAATTCAGAAGGTAACATCACCCACCATTCAGACTGTCGTGGGGATTCAACAGAGAGCACTTAGCACAGTACCTGGGACATAATAAATGTTAGTTACGTAAAACAATAGCAATTGTGATGATGATCTGATGGTATATCAGCAATCATTGACCTCATCCAAATTTGAAACAGCTAATTCTAGAAACACAAAGACTCTTCATCTCAGGGCAAATAGCTCCACCATTTCTGTAAAGCATGCCATTTCTGCCTCTCTCCATGCCTGTTATACTCATCCAGGCCCCCTGCGGTGCTCATGGCTGGGGATGGGAGTCTGCCCCATTGGCCCCACAGCCCAGAGAAGTCACTGAGTAAATATTTCTTCTTCTAGAAGTTTACTTTTGTGTGACTACCTCTTTGATCTCTCTCTCTCTCTCTCTCTCTCTCTCTCTCTCTCTCTCTCTCTCTCAGTGGCCTCTGATCTGCAAGAAGGCAATGGTTAGGCCTGTTTCCGTGACCTGGTAATCTCAAGGTCCTTGAGAAAGCCTGGCAGAGAGTAAATGTTCAATCACTATTGACCACACTAACAACAGGAATCATTTTAGTAGCTGAATGATAAATACCAAAGTTCTCACCATCTGCAGGATCCTTCTTGATCCACTCCATTCCACCACCACTGTCTTCTCTTTCTTATCCCTCCTAATAACTCTTCAGCCACATGGATCTCCTTGTCCTTGAATACACTCAGTGTGTTTCTACCCCAGGGCCTTTGCACATGCTGTACCTGCTCCCTGAAATGTTGTTTTCCTGTGACTTGCTCCCGGCCTTATTCATCTCTCTCCTCAGTTATTACAACCTGAGAGAGGCCTTCTCTGAGCATGGCATCTCTTCCACCCCAGTCACTTTCTGTCCCATACCCTCCCCTTTTTATTATCATAGCACACAAATCATATTTCGTTTATAGTCTGTCTCCTCCCCTAGAACCTAAGTGCCACAAGGATTTTCAGGGCAAGTTCTGACATCCCAGGGTTTCTCAGCCCTGTCACTCCTGACATTAGGGACTGGATAATTCTTTAGTGTGGGGAGGGGTGGGGATGTCACCGTCCTGTGCATTATGGGGTGTTTAGCAGCGTCCCAGGCCTGTGTGCACTGGTTGCTAACGGCACCAGTTGCTAATGGCACCCTCCCCCTTTAGTTGTGACAAACAAAAATATTTCCAAATGCCTCCTTGGGAAGCAAAATCGCCCCCTCCCCCCGTTGAAAACCACTGCTATATCTCAATATCCTACAAGAGAGTCTGCCATTACTGTTGGGGTCACATCAATAGTTTATAAATGAATTAATGATTCAATCAAATCACCTTCTACAAACGTTCAAGAGTGCAATTTAATTGCAGGAAAGAACTTGTCTGGGCCTCTTGCACGTTCCACAGGCCTGAGCCCTTTCCACACTGGTTAATTTTGTTGTCCCCAGACCTCTCACCTGGTGTGCGGGACAAAGGCGGGCTCAGTCTGTCGCCATGGAAACTGCAGCTGGCGGGAGAGGGAAGGGGGCTGCGAATTGGGTGGGGCTAACATCCAGGCTCTAGCAGTAAATGTGTGTGGGTTCAAAAATGTCCCAAAACTCAGTGCCACCCAATACGAGTTTGTGGGGAGAACAACAGTGCACAAGGGTTCCAATTTCTCATTCCACATCCTCCCCAGTATTTGTTATTTTCTGGGGTGGGTGGGTGTGTGTGTGTGTGTGTGTGTGTGTGTTAATAGTAACCACCTAATGGTTACTATTGGTGGTGTCTCCGTTTTCATGTGGTCAGACTTACGCGTCTTTTCTTTTACGCTAACGCACTTTTGTGACCTGCAAACGGGCCCTTCCCTACCGATGAGGGTAAGAACGTTTACACGAGTCTCGCGTTGAGCTGAGAAAGTCACTGCTAGTGTGCTCCATTCCGGTAGGGAAACGGTGCTCCTCCCCGGTCCTGGCTCCAGAGTTCACAGAGGACTTGGAGCCAGAATTCAACTGGAAAGGGGGTTCAAGTGGGAGAGAAGTTTCTCCTGGAACCTCCTGACCATTCGGACAAACTCTAAGAATGTCAGCATTCAGCCCAAGTGCCTGGTAAATCAACTCACCTCGGAACTTCCCTGATTAATGAGCTAACCGCCACACTGGCGTCAGGGCGCTGTGCATATGGCCTCTGACTCCGGAAGGGCAAGGCAATAAAACACAGGCTGAATTCTGGACACGTTCTTTCCCAAACCGTCAAAATCCATTCCCAAACCGTCAATTTGCTGAAGACCACTTGTCCGTTTTGTAGAGTACATCCCTGAAACCAGAGGCCAAGGAGTGTCTCGCTGCTTTCCTGGGATCAAAATCTTGACTGTTAACATTATAAAGGGCCAGTGACTTTAATGGGGCTTCGCGGACATCAGGCATTTACAGCCCATCCACTTCCAAGATTCTGTACTACGTTGAATTGAAGTAAAAAATAAAAAAATCAAAGAGAATATTGATAACTGAGATATATGTGTGTAATAGCTGAGATATGATAAATGAGAAAAATCTTTATGATTTTGTAACCTTACTTTCCGTGTGTATGTATTTGTAAATTCACCCATGCACACATTGAAAAAAAATTCGTTTTTTTCTTCCTTTCTTTCTTCCTTTCTCTCTATCTCCCTCCCTCCCTCCCTCCCTCCTTCCCTCTTTCTTTCCTTCCTTCCTTCTTTCCTTCCTTCCTTCCTTCCTTCCTCCCTCCCTCCCTCCCTTCTTTCCTTCTGTCCTGTCTTCTTTCTCTCCAACCTCTTTCCATCCTTCCTACATCAATATCTAGAAGAAAAATAGAGTCCTGTTAGGGATTTATGAACATGATGATCCTGGTAATAATTCTTCTCCTCTCTCTACTTTTTCTCATTTGTCTCCTTCTTTCACTCCTGCTATGTAAGGATCCCCCTTCTTTTTATCCAATATATTTCTTTTTTTTGGTTCATTTCTCAATTAGAGTTGACATTCGATATTATTTTATATTAGTTTCAGGTGATCAGCATAGTGGTTAGACATTTATACACCTTACAAAGTGGTCTCCTGATTAATTTAGTCCCCACCTGGCACCATACATAGTTATTACAATATTATTAACTATAGTCCCTGTGTTGTACCTTACATCCCTGTGACTATTTTGTAACTATCAATTTGTACTTCTTAATGTCTTCCCCTTTGTCACCCAGCCTCCCAGCCCACTCCCATCTGGTGACCATCAGTTTGTTCTCTGTGTGTATGAGTCTGTTACGTTTATTTTTAAAATCCAGTGCTTTCCATCTTGACCTGCCGTTCCTCCACTGCTGACTTGGCCTCTCACCTTCTGTTACTCACGCTGCCCAGGGACTGCTGGATTCCCTCCAACATCCAAACAAGCCCCATCCTCTGGATTTTTGCTAGTTCAGCTGTCTAGCATCTGTTGCATCCACACCCCTTGGTCTGTCCCCTGGAAATTGGTGAGCCTTTGGTCCCTATGTGTCCAAAGCCTCCAATGATGATGAAATGCATGTGTCAGGTAGGACCCATGTCTCAGACATTAGGGTCTCGGGACAGAAACAGCTGGCTTTTTGTTTTTGTTTTGTTTTTCCCTCACCATCACTTACCTGGCTTCAGGGACAATGTCAGCACAACGGGCCTTGATCAATATGTCAAATGAATCAAAGCTCAGACCAATAAGCCCAGTTGCTGCGGAGGTCTGAGGGTTCTTACAAGGCCTGCAGAGACCCAAAGAGCCAGTTCGTTTTCTTCTGCAGTGCGGCTCCCATGCACTGATGCCCATGAGTGTGCACAAGAGGTGGGCCTGACCCAGCCACGGAGGAAACGCAGGGCTGCAAGCAGGAGCCCTCCCCAGCCCTCTCCCCCGCCCCCCACCCAGGCCTAGTCTTTGTCAGGGGGCATTCATCTGTTTTCCCTCAGGAGCTGTCACCTGATGTGCAAGGCAGAGGCAGGCTCAGGCCGTTGCCATGGAAACCATGGCCTGATCTTGGAAGGAGAGGGGAGGGGGCCGGAGAGCAAAGGTCTAAAGAGGCCGGAATTTTCCAGTTCTGAGGGTGGCCTATGTTGGGGTCAGAAACTTGGCCAGCACAAAGCAGGCAGGTCCTGAGGGTCTGTTGAGGCAAGAAATGCAGTGAACCCCTCCCTCCCCCTCACTGTGTGTGCTCCAGGGAGACCTTCTTGTGCCCTTTCTCTCTCCCTCTCTCTAAACTATTCCTCATATTTCTTTGTATGAACACACTTCAGTGAATTTGCCCCTTCTCTCGCGGGCGGGTGTTTATGTCTTGTTCCTTTTTCTCTCACTTTTACAAGCAACGCCAATGTCTCCAGCACCTGGTACATGCTTCCTGCTCAATACATATTTGTTGAATGAATGACAGTCCCAGTGAACATTTTGGAACTTGTCTCCTTGCCACATGTGTGAAGGTTTCTTCCAGGGCACAAATCTCGCGCTGGATTTTTTGAGTGGCAGGGTGATTAAGACACATCATTTGCTTTTCTAAATGTTGTCAAATTGCCCCCCACCATGATCTTGGACATATATTCTGTCTTCTCCACTTGCTGAAGTGGACGCTCTATGAGAATAGACACATTCTAAGTTTTTCATCTCAACTGTGTCCTTGGTCCTTGATGAGGTGTCTGCCACATAGCAGGAATTCAATGGATGTTTCTAGAAGGGGAATAAATAAGCAAGTAAATGGGTTATATTTGCTCAAATCTGGATAATGATGCATAAACAGTTTTCTAATATGGCTCTTGTTTATTTAACGTGAAATGGTAAGATCAACTAGTCTTCAAAACACAGTTCTTTTATCAAGCAAAGGACTTATGTATTTGTTTTGTGAAATCCTGAAGGCTGTGGCATCTGACGGCCCCTAACCACACATTCTATGCATTTTTCAATCGACCGCTCCCTGGGGAGATTGCCTTGACCCCTGAGCCTGTGTGTGTGCTTTTGTGAACGTCTCAAGGGGCAGAGTCCCAGAAGTGGATTTGCTGGGTTGAAGGGCATACACATATTAAACTTTAATGCCCGTTGCGAAAACAGCTCAGAAAGATGATAACAGCTCATACAGGAATGTATTTCCCACACAATAGTCAGAGCTGCTCATATATATTTTCATCTTTGTCTATCCGACAACAGGAAAAATGACTTACCAGTTTGGTTCTTACACTATTATTAATTTTTTTAGTACAAAGACGTTGTAATGTTATTTTGTATTTTTTGAACATTTCCATTTTTTCTTTTAAAAACTCTGTCCGTATATGTATTTTAAAGTTTATTTTAATTTATTTCTTGTAAACGTGATGGACATATAAAAGATGTCATTCCTTTGATTCTCAGTGGGTTGCAAGTAGTTTTACCCATTTTGTCACTTTACTCTGATGTCCTTTTTTTCCTCTTCTATACCTTTTTCAGCTCTTCTGGAGTCAGATAAATTCATTTTCTTTTTATTGTTTTAAGTTGTAGAGTTGTGTTTACTGAGACCTTCTCCGTTAGTGGTGGCAAGCAAGATGTTGAAGTCTACCAGCTCTCTCCCTGTCCTAAACGTCACCCTCCTTCCTCCTACTCACATAAATTCTAGGGTTTTCAACACCCAAACAACTGCTCCTCCATCCAAGAAAGGAAACGCAATGCTATGACATCATGTTAAATAGATAAAGGCACCAGAATTCCAATTTTGAGCTGAACAGAATTGGTGTACTTGTTCATTTATTCACATTCTAAAAATGTTTGAAGGTTCCATGTGCCAAACATCCTGCTAGCCAGTGAGGATACAAGAGATTTTAACTGACTAACTTTCTTTCTCTCTCTCTGTCTTTCTCTCTCTCTATCTCTCCTATGCCCAGTATGTCCCCTGTCATGCAATGTTCTTTCCATAATTTTGGCTGACAAAATCTGAAAAAAAATCTTGTTTATAGAAACATATGTCTCTCCCATTTCAAAGATCAGAACAAAGAGTGTGTATTTTCCGGTTTTTTTTCTTGCATCATCAGCTCCCAGTAAAGTCAATCCATATTTGTTGAATAAATGAATAAGTAAATGAACAAGTGGAAGAAATCATAACACTGATGTCACTGGTACTTAAAAGATGTGTGTGGTTTCTAACCGGGTTCATGGAGACCCTCACAGCCAATTTAGTGACCTGTTGCAAAGCCCCCACTTTGTGTTTTCAGGGCCCAAAAGACCTACACAAACCAGGCTGGAGGACTGCAGGTTGAGCCTTTCCCACCCCCACCTGCTCTTTCCTTCAAGGCCAATTACCTGTTCCCAAGAAGCAGGCAGACTCAGGCTGTTGCCATGGAAACTGCAGCTTGAGCAAGGAAGGACAGGGCTGGGGATGGCTCCACTGAGACTGGAATTTTCCAGGCTCTGATAGAGTGTGTGTGTGTGTGTGTGTGTGTGTGTGGTGGGGGGAGGTCAACATGCCAGGCAAGCACACCTTAGATGCATAATAAAAGCTTGTGGAAAGAATGAAGGATTGTGTCCCTCTTGCCTCCACCCCCATCTATAGATGTCTAGGGAAGTTTTTCTCCATCCTGTGGGGCTGAAGTCCATGTGTGCACATTTGTTTGCTGCCACAACTGCATTCAATCTAATTAACTCCTTGTAAATTAGATTATGATAGGAACTAAGCTGTAAACTCGACAGGGAAAGAAGACACTGTGGTATAGCTGGAAGAGTAACAGAATACAGGTGACAGGGCGATGAGGCTGGCTGGCTAAGTAGGGGGTCTGCCAGTGCCACTTGTTCTCATGAAATCTATATGAACACACATAACTCTTATTCTTTCTCTTTTTTTTTAATTTATTTTTCAGTGAAGGTGGATATACAATATTATATTAGTTTCAGGTGTATAGCATAGCAATTCGACATCTATGTACCTTGAAAAGTGATGACCCTGAAAAGTCTAGTCCTCACCTGGCACTTTACATAATAATGTATTCTTTCCTCTGCCAGGTTGTATTCTTAGGATAAATGCACCACAATTGATTTTTTTATCCATTCTCCTGTCAATAGATACTTAAGCTGGTGCCTGCTACTCCCTTTTTTTCACTACAAAGAACATAGATAGCCCCCATCCCTAGTGCATAGATGGCATAGAATAAATATTGCAGTGAATAAATATTGCAATGGGCATTCTCATACTTGAGTCTTTGTAGAAATAGAGGCGTTTCCTCCCTAGCTGGGAGTGGAAGTTGACATTCTGGGCCAATTATTCTTTTTGGGGGGAGTGTAGGGGCAGTCCCAGAAACTGTATGATGGTTTTTGTTTGTTTGTTTGTGTTCGTGTTTTGCAATCTCTTTCTTTCTATTACAGCTGACACTCAGGATTATATTAGTTTCAGGGGTACAGCGTAGTGGTTAGATACTTACACACCTTACAAAGTGATCCCCCCATAAGTCTAGTACCCGCCTGACAGCATATATAGTTATTACGATATCATTGACTATATTCCCCGTGCTGTACTTCACATCCTCACGACTATTTTGTAACTGCCAATGTGTACTTCTTATCCCTTCACCTTTGTCACCCAGCTCCCAACCTCCTTTCATCTGGTGACCATCAAAATGTTCTCTGTATCTGTGAGTTTGTTTTATTTTGTTTTTTAGATTCCACATATAATTTAAATCATATGATATTTATCTTTCTCTGCTTGATTTATTTCACTCAGCACAATATCCTCTAGGTCTACCCATGTTGTTGCAAATGGTAAGATTTCATCCTTTTTTATTGCTTAGTAATATTCCACATGTACCACCTCTTCCTTATCCATTTGCCTATCAATGGACAACTAGGTTGTTTCCATATTTTGGCTATTGTAAATAACACTGCAATGGATTGATTCTTTTTTTATTTTTATATTTGATTTTTTTTCAATTACAGTTGACATACAATATTATATTAGTTTTAGGTGTAATGGATTGACTCTTAATTAATGCAGCCCAAGTGCATGAAGACACAGATAGAAGGGTAGTATCAAAGCATGCTTGTGAGATGAAATCAGAAATAAGCTTGTAAAATACAAGAATGGTCTATAAAATAAGAACTTAGCATAATTATAATTAGAAAAAAATCACAAATCCCTTTCCTTTTGAAAACGCAATAAAAATTCTCAAGAAATGTTTTATATCATGGGGATATCTTCATGAATGGAAAAAAATTGGTTGATAAACTGCAAAAACATAGATAGCCTCAATTTCAAGCAAAAGCGTATAGGCCTATCTATGCAGTGAAAATGACTGAATGAAAACTCAGCCACAAATAAACAGGAATATGGCTGAGCTGCCAGATTTAGAATCAAATTCAGGAATATGAGCAAGTCATCAGGACTTTGCATTCCCTTTGACCCAGTAATTCAACTTCCAGCAGTTCTTTCTAGGGAATTAATGAGGTCCAGAGACAGATCTGAATGGAGGTGGGGCATTCTGTTTTTCCTCTGGAGAGTGAAATGTTAGAAAAACATTTCCCCTCACAGAGGTTCTTTCCTCTTCCCAGGAAGTCTTTACCCAGCTGACTCTAACTCATTATACTTTTAAATCCTCCCCCTTCTCAGGAAGGGAGGCAGTTAACCTGGTTCACTAAAGCAGAAAAGGTGTATGTTTAGTATTAGAGTTCTACCTGAGAAGAAGAACCAGCAGTGTGTGAGCTGAATTGTGCCCTGCCCTGCCCCTGCACCTCGTCCCCACGCCCCCCCCCAATCATATGTTGAGGTCTTAACCCACAGGACCTCAGAACGTGACTGTATTTGGAGATGGGGCCTTTAAAGAGATGGTTAGGGTAAAATAAGGTCACTAAGGTGGGCCCTAAGCCAGTATGACTGGAGTCCTTATAAGAAGAGGAAATTAAGACACAGACCTGTACAGAGGGATGACCATGTCAGGATACAGGGAGAAAACAGCCATCTACAAGCCAAGGAGAGAGGAAAAACTTCAGGAGAAACCAGCCCTGCTGACACCTTGATCTCAGACTTCTAGAACTGTGAGAAAATAAATTTCTGTTGTTTAAGCCATCAGCCCGTAGTATTTTATTATGGCAGCCCAAGCAAACTAACGTAAGTAGGCGATACATATAATGTACAATAAAGTAGGATATAAGTACATATATGTGTGTATATAGATTTATCTATCTATATACATATATGTATCTACATAAATGTTTTGGACTTATTTAAGAAATTTATTTTAGGGAATTGGCTCCCATAGCTGTGGGAACTGGTGGGTTAATAATTTGTAAGGCTGGCCAGCAGGCTAGAAACTCAAGCAGAAGTGGATGCTGCAGTCTTAAGACAGAATCTCTTCTTTCTTGGGAAACCTCAGTGTTTGTTCTTTAGGCCTTCAACTGATCAGAGGAGGCCCACCACGCTCATGAGAAAAATCTCCTTCCTTAAAGTCAACTGATCGTAGATGCTCACCACATCTGCAAAATACCCTCATAGCAACACATGGATTCAAGTCTGACTGAATAACGGATGAGAGCTTGGCAGATCCTGCATCCTGGCTCCCCACCTGCCTCACCCCAACAGAATCTGAGGCCTCCTATTTATCACCTATTCAGACCTGTCTCTCATCTTTCTTCTACCCCACTCAACCCAGGCCTCCATCCTCTCCCTCTTGTGATCCAGCAAACAAACCGTCTCTTTTTTGGTCTCCTCCACCCACCAATCCTGGCTTTTCATCCACATTCGTGCCAACATGGACTTTCTTAAAAGAAAAGGCACCCATGTCTACTTCTTGGGTTAAAACACATCAACGGATTCACATTGCTTTTTAGATAAAGATTTGATTCCTTACCAGTCTAAGCACCCAAATTTCTAGGAGGGGCTTGGGGGAACATATTAATTTGCAAGGGATGCTATAACAAAGGATCACAGACTGTGTGGCTTAAACAACAGAAATGTGTTGTCTCAGTTCTGGAGGCCAGAAGTCTGAAATCAAGGTGTCATCAGGGTTAGCTTCTTCTGAGGACTATGAGGGAAGGCTTTGTTCCAGGCATCTCTCCTTGGCTTATAAATGGTGATTTTCTCCTTGTGTCTTCACATTGTCCTCCCTTTGTGTATGTCTGTGCTCAAATTTCCTCTTCTTATAAGGACACTAGTCCTATCGGATTAGGATCTACCCTAACAACCTCATTTTAACTTGATTACTTCTGTAAAGGCCTCATCTCCAAGCAAGGTTACCTTCTGGGGGTTAGGACTCCAACATATGAATTCAGGAGGAGGCAAGTCAACCCATAATAGAAAGCAATGAGTGATTTGCTCTGAGGCTGTGTTTCCATAAAGTTATTAACTATTATACAAAACAAACATAACAGTTATAATAGTATGCATAATAGTTACGCAAAAAGGCAGACCAACCTTGTAAAGACAGGTAGCTGTGAGCAAACTAATTTACACGTACAGAGTAAGGTGAAGCAATAAAAGTAAGTTCTTATTGATTTGATTTTGAATTGAATTAATTACAGAACTTTGGTTCCGTAAGTGTATTCAGGATCAGGGTGGAATCATGACTGAACAGCAGAGAAACCAGAAAATAATAATAGAGAAGAATTTCTGCTTCTCATCTCTATCCTCCTTTCACGAAAAACTGTCCCCAAGTGATTCCTGACAGGACCAGGGGATGTGATCTGAAAATGAAAACCAGAATGAAGTCATCTTATGGTTTGGAAATGGAGTTCTCTAAGACGTGGGCCAGGTCTGTGTTATTTCTGAGAAGACTGCTGCTTGCTGAGTTTAGATGGCAGCATCTTCATTGCTTGGATTTTAGCCACACATTCCGTGCAGGGGCATTGAACTGAAGTGGCATCTGGCAGTTGACGTGCTAACTGCTTCTTCTCAGGGACGTGGATATCAAGTCAGAAAGGTCATTCCCTTCTCACCTGCTTTTCTATCAACTTCGGCCCAAATTCCTCCTGTGTATTGGGAGCTGGAGCACCCCCCCACCCCCACCCCGTAGGTCTAGAGATTCCATCCGAGTCGGGGTGGAAGGGCAGTATTTGGGCTGGAGATGGGCCAAGGGTTTCCTTTTATCTCTCATCACAAGATAGCACGGGCAAATATTTTTATAATCTTGGGGTGGCCGAGGCAAGGCAAACGATAATGCTAAAACCAAAACACATTAGCAAAAATGTTGATAAATGTGGCTCCATAACAGTTAGACATTTACACACAGAGCAGGGGTGGGGGAATGTAAACCAGATAGAAACAAAAATAGGGGAAAATCGTTGCAATGTGTGTGGCCGTCGAAGGCATTCTTCGTTAATTCACAATTTGTAATTATAAGTCCATGAGAAAAAGTGGAACGTCGAAATAGAAAAAGGAGCATGAATCTGACCATGGAAAAGAATATGCAAAGAAATATGAAAGATGATCCATCTCATGTTACATACAGCAAAATCCAAAAGAGAGACCAAATCCTCTTTATCCAATTGGCAAGCATGAAAAGAAAAAAGGACAAGATTTTGCAAATACCTGGGGAAAATCTTGAAATGGTGATAGAAAGGTTAGATGTTAACAGCAGCATTATTCATAATGGCCCCAAAGTGAAAACATCTCAAATGTCAATCAGCTTATGAACAGACAAATAAAATGTGGTCTGTCCATTCAATGGAATATTATCTAGCTGTAAAGAGGAATGAAGTACTAATAAATGTTACAGAATGGGTGAATTTGAAAACATTAAGCTAGGTGCAAGAAGCTATCCACAAAAAGTCATATATTGTATGGTTCAGAATCAGAAAATCTATAGTAACAGAAAGTTGATTACTATATTGTTAAGAACTGATGATTGGATGAAATAATTAGTTAACATAAATTATTAATTCATAAAATTAATTGTGGAACATTCAAATTAAGGTTGACATTGAAGAAGTTAGATGTACACCAAAATAACTCCAAGGAAGGGATAATAAAAGAATTAATAAAGAGAAAATAAAACTTCAATTCTTTAAGAAAAATAAAAATTTGAAAGCTTTTTTTAAAACCCAAGAACTTCTGGTTTTTAGCTAATCTAGTTTTAAAAAGTAGAGGATGTTCAAATGTCAGATTAGAAATTGATAGAGGAGAATTAATTGCAAATAATATTAAAGAAAACTTGGCAGAACGACTTACCGACGTTTGAAAAAAAACTAAGAAAAAAGTAGATTAGTGCATTGTCTAGGGTTAGGGGGAGTTGGGAGGAAATGGGATGGAGACTACTAACGAGCATGGAATTTCTTTTTGCAGTGATAAAAATTTCTAAAATTGATGGTGGTGGTGTCACACAACTCTGTGACTATACTAAAAACCATTGAATTATAGACTTTAAATGGGCGAAGTACATGCATGAGATCTCAATAAGCTGTTACTAAAAAACGAACAAGTGAGTTTTTATTTGCTTGTTTTTGCCCTGAGTGTGTTACAGGGTTTTATTCCATGGGCGTAGGCTGATGCCATGCAATACAGAATAAAATACCCACACACAGTCCCTCTCGGCACACCCGGACCCCTGACAGGCCCTCACAATGGTACCTCAGAAAGTGATTGGGAAAAGGAAATGAATGAGTGATGGGAGGCAGGTACACAATCTGCCGAACAGATGGCTAGTATTTCATGTTCTTAATGGTTTGGAAATGGAGGTCCTCAGAACACTGGCCGGGTTGTGCTCTTTCCAAGAAAGCCAGTCCCTTCCTGAGTCAATGGCAACATGTATATGTTGTTTGGACTCCAGTACAGCATTTAGCTCATTAATCAGGGAAACGTTCCATGGCGGGTTGTTGAACTGAGGTTTTATCTGGCAGCAGGGCCAGATGTTGACATCCAAACTACTTCTGAAGGGCTAAGCATCTCTAGTCAGAAACATTTCTGAATCTCTTTTCTGTTTGTTTGGGTTGGACCCAAATCCTTCCTGTAGCAACTTAGACCTTCCTGAAGTAGATCAACGCTGTGGGATTATAGTGTGAGCCACGTATGTAACTGTTTTATAACGGCCATTACTACTCACTATCTTTGTTCTCTTTTAGCTATTAAAAGAGATGGGTGGAATTAATTTTAATAATGTTTCATTTAACCCAATATATCAAACATATTATCGTTTCAATGTGCCATCAGTATAAAAATTGTTAATGAGGTATTTTATATTCTATCTTTATTCTCTTTCAGCTATTAAAAGAGATGGGTGGAATTAATTTTAATAATATAGTTCATTGAATCCAATATGTCAAAAATATTATTGTTTCAATGTGCCATCAATATAAAAATTGCTAATGAGATATTTCATATCATTTTTTTGTACTAAGTCTTTGAAACACTTGTGTATCTCAATTCAGATTAGCTACATTTCAAATATTTAGTTGCCACATGTGACTCATAGCAGATTTATGAGATAGTTCAGTCTTAGAGTTTTGTCTGAATAGGGAAAGCAGTGTTTGGGGTGGAGGGAGGGGCTCATGGCCTTCGTTACATAGTCATGGCAAGAAAATTTAACAGAATGTGTTTGAAACCATGGGATTGAAGAATATATAATCATGACACAAAAGTCAATGAACACGGTACAACGGATCTATAAATTTGACTCCACAAAAATGGAAAATGTACATTGGAAGGGAAATAAGACTTATGTGGTCACCCCAGGTCAAATTAGAAATAGAGATGATAGTCAAATCCATAGTTTACTGGAGGGTTCACTCTTAGTGTCATGTATTCTGTGGGTTTGGACAAATGCGTAATGACAAGTATCTATCGTTGCAATATCATACAGAGTGTTTTCACTGCCCTAAAAATCTTCTGCCTGTTCATCCCTCCCCCACCAAACCCAGCAATCACTGATTTTTTTACTGTCTTTAGAGTTTTGCCTTTTCCAGAATGCTACAGAGTTAGACTCATACAGTAGGTTGCCTTTCAGATTGGCTTCTTTGACTCAGTAATATGCATTTAAGTTTCCTCCATTTCTTTTTATGGCTTGAGAGCTCTTTGTTTTTAGCCCTGCATAATATTCCATGTCTAGATTTCAACTGATTTTTGACAATTGTAAAAGCAATCCAAAGGAGGAAGGGTAAAATTGTATAGAACTCAGTCTGCGCGCACACACACACACACACACACACGAGAACATGTAAAATTGGAAACTGCTATAGTTTTGCAAGATGGGGCCATTGGAGGAATCTGGGTAAAGTGTACATGGGATCTACAAACTGCTATTTATCTATAATTATCCCCAAATAGAAAATTTCATTTAAATAAAAAACCAGCATCCAGATATGCCATCTCCTAAATGACAGAGTAGAATATTAAAGGTATTTCATTCATTCATTCATTCATTCATTCATTCATATAGGGCATTACTCTTAATTTCTTAGGTGAGAAAATGGTATTGGGGTTACACAGGGGATGTTTCAACTCTTTGATGATGCAGCTGAAGGAGTGAGATGCGATGTCTAGACTTAAAATGATGAACTTTGAAACGGACACACATGAATGTGGCTAAAGTAACCATGGCTAAAGGTCAGAGATGTAGAATCCAGGTGTTGAGCAGATAAGTATGTGTTCACTGGACTCTTCTTGCTACTGAAGGAGTCAAAATTTTTATTTAAAAACATTTAACGTGGTTTACAGGTGGGGGTCTCCAGATCAGAGTTATGTGCTGATTCAAGTTAAGTGGTTCTCTTACCTAATTCTTTAATTGGAAATATTTGGACAGTGGCTGGCATTCAGCTTATGCATCAGGGTGTGACATCCTAGGTGGGATGCTGGCTTGAGGGCCCACCTGGATGCTGGAATTCAAGTAAAAGGATTCAGGAAGCAGAAGCTCTCCCAACTGTTCTCTCCTTTGTCCTCTCCTGTTGGTCACTTCTCACCATTGGTCACCACCACTGTCATCTGGACCAGTCACCACCTTTATCTCCATGCTTCCACTCATCCCTCAAGGCTCTTCTCCAACAAGCAGCTATAGTCCTCTTTAAAAACATAAACCAGGTCCTACCTCTCCCTGTCAGCAGGTGGTGAGCAATTTGTCCATTTATATCAAATTTCATTTCTTTGACCCACTCTTTAATTCCATGTCTAGGAATTGATCCTCAGTGTGTACAGCCAAAAGGTACTAAGAGTGTCTATAATGACAGAGATTTGGGCAGCCTTGTTTTTAAAATACATACATTGCAGTCAAGTCTGTACAATATCCCCACCAGGATGGTAAATCCAGTGAGCAGGTCTCATTTTTCTAATCGGAAACAAATAGCTGTCAGTTTTAGTCAAGCAAGACAAATAAGCTAGAAGTCTGCTGTATGACACTGTACACTTAAAAATTTGTTAATAGGGTGGATCTCATGTTAAATACTCTTACCACAATAAAATAATATAATAGAAAGGGGGCAGGCAAGAAAATTCGGTTCAGTTTTCTCGCCATGACTGGAATGGAGGCCATGAGCCCTCTCTCTGCCCTAAACAGAGTCAAGCTCTTTTTCTCTTTCAAAATGAAGTCATATTTTAAAGTATATTTCATGATGTAGAAATGCTCATGCATTAAATAAAAAAGATGTTCAATTGCAAATTAAAAAATGCTGATTTCATGGAAAACTGTGTAGAGACGTGTGTACAACAAAAGACTGGAAACTGCAGCAAAATAAAACCAGTGTTTTTCACTGGGCTGTCTGATAATGGAAGAAAATTTCATCACTGAAGTCCAGAGCCCTAAAAATGTTTACTCTCTCTGGTCAATTTTAAAGATTGCATATGTGCGTATACATATATGTACATAATTCTTTCCTGTCCCCAAGATGTAACAAAAGAGAGAGTGTGACTGCATCTCTCCCTTACCGAAGTCACTTCAGTGGATTCCCTTGGCTCTGTAAGCAAAGCTTGGGTTCCCTACCACAATCTGTAATCAGTTGGTACACCAGAGTTTCTACAAAGGTGGCACTTGGTGGTGGAGGCACTTTTTTGGGAGAGACTGCCTCTGAGATTCATTTGCATATATTTTTACTGACATACTGCCTTTAGGAAAATGCAAATGGTTTCTTTGAATATTTGTGCATACTTGTGTGTACACAAAGAAATAGAAGTGAAATCCTTATCATTGACCCAGCCATGATTTAATGCATTGCATAATTTGGTTTAACCAAGCATATCCAGAGGTACAGAGCTGTAATGTGCACACACAAACACCAGTTTGGGGCTGGGACCTAACATAGGCACCCATCCATCAGAAAATGAGGAAGCCCAGAAAACTAAGGGAAAAGCTTAGAAAGAAAAACACAGAAGAATATAGTCTGGAAAGGAGACGGCTAGTGTTAAATATTTTCATGATTTGGAAACGTCTTTGAAACAGAGGCCGGCATTGAATTATTGTCAAGAAAGTCAACCACTTCCTGCGAGGAGGCAATTTAAGTATTGTTTGGTTTCCAGCTGAGCACTGATCTCATGAACCACTCTGAGTCTTTGAACTGAAATATAATCTGATGATCGGACCAGGAAGTAACAACCAAACTACTTCTTTTCCAGGACCACACATTTCTAATTAGACATGTGTTTCCCAACTGCACTCAGATCTGGCCCAAGTCAGTCCTGAAAAGATTGAGATCCAGGGACCTTAATAAAGAGAAGAGTTACTAGGTGTGGGGAGGGAGGCAGTGTTCACAGCAGGCAGAGGGTTCTTCTCTGAGCCTCACACAATATGATGCAGGAGAATATTTTTGTAATCATGGGGTGGGAGATGCCTTATTCAAGAAAATCCAAACATCAACAGACAGAGAATGAAAGAATATAAAATTTGATTACATAAACACTAAGAATGTAAGGACGTGAAAGGCCCTATCATAAATACGGTTTAATAACCAACTGGGTGAAATCTTTGCATCACATCAAATCAAAGGAATTCTATCGCTAATGGCCAAAGAGTGCTGGCGGTTCCAGGTGGAAAAATTGAACATCAAAACAGAAAATAGGGAAGGAACCTGAACAGGCAGTCTGTGAAAGATAAAATGTAAAACTTCCAGAAACATGAAAAGGTGTTCCAGCTTCTTTGTGATGCAAAACAGGAAGTCAACATTCACAATCACTGAAAGGTGGAAGCAGCTCAAGTGTCCATCCACAATATATGGATAAACAAAATGTGGTCCATTCATACAATGAAATACTATTCAGCCATAAAGAGGAAGGACATTCTGACAAAAGCTACAACATCTATGGATCTTGAGGACATTATGCTCAGTGAAATAAGCCAGACACAAAAAGACAAATACTGTATGATTCCTTTTATCAGAGGTTCCCTAGAGTAGTTGAATTTGCTTAGAGACAGAAAGTAGAAGGGTGATTGCCAGGGGCTGAGAAGAGGAGGAAACAGGGAGTTGTTGTTCTATGGGGACAGAGTTTCAGTTTTACAAGATGGAAAGAATTATGGGGATGGATGGTGATTACATCTGCACAACAGTGTGAATGTACTTCATGCCACTGAACTGTGCACCTACAAATGGCTGATGGTAAACTGTATGTTATGTGTATTCCATCCCAATTTAAAAAACAAACAAACCTGCAAGTCAAAAACAAAGGTGAACAAAGCAATGGCACCCAGAGGTGGCAAGAGTAGGGGTAAATGGACCCCTTTGGATGAGGCTGGTGGGGACATGGGCAGGCACAGCCTTTCTGGAAGCATTTTAGCAATAGGTCTCAAAGCATCAAGTGTTTCAGGGACTCTGGTCAATATGACATTCAGGAAGGTCCTCCTGTCTGTGTGGGGAACTGTGACGTTGGAGTGAGGAGCAAGATATTAGAAGCTAGTGTGTAGAATGCACACACAAGGGTGCGATATAACACTTTTCAGCCAGGAGAGGCGGTTCCTTTTAAAAAATATAAAAGGTATTTTAATGCTTGGGTTGAAGAACTGTAATTAACTTTCAATTTAATTCACTACTGAAAATTATGTCTAAAAACCTTTCAACTCACACATTTAATTAACTATTTAAAAAATAAATTGTTTGGGAGAGAAAGCACGGTAGAAAATGATATATGAATAACAATCCTCGTTTTGACCAAAGATCACTCATTTATTCATTCATTCATCCACGCGTGCTCTTAGAAGAGTACTATCCAATAAAAATAGAGTATAATGTAACAGCCATTAACACGAGATACATGTGTAATTCTACATCCTCCAGTAACCACTTTTTAAAACAATCAAAAAATAAAATAAAATAAAACAGGTGAAATGAATCAACACATAAATTTTTAAAGTATTTAAATATATATATGTATGAACATACATATGTATATATTCGCACTAACTCCTCGAAATCCAGCATGTATTTTGCAATGATAGTGCATTTTGATTTTGACCAGCAACATAAGCAGCACTCGGTGGCCATATAGGGCCAGTGGCTTCCATGTTGGACAGCTCTGGTCTAGGGTGTACTGGGTTGTTTTTGAAACCACACCTTTACCTTCAGAGCAGGAAAATTCCAGACTGCTGGCTCTTTCTCCATTTTCACAGCCTGGCCCCCCTGACCACCTGCCTACTACAGTTTCCATGGTAACAGCCTAACCTAGCCCCTGGGAGGACAGTATGAAAGCTCTTGAGGGCTTAACACAGCAAACCCATTCAAACAAAATAGTCTGGCTATTTTGGGGGAAGGGTCCGATAGACAATCCCCCATTAATGCCTCATGCACAGCATCATCAGCATCATCAGACAGGGGCTTTGCAAAAGAAAACAAAACTGACTACTCTGGGACCCAGCACACCTTGTTAGAAACCACAAATCTCCAGCCAGCTCCGGTGATATGAGCATTCTCTATCTGGCCAATCCTACACTCATGCATCCATTCATGTGATAATAATGGATCAAGTGCCTCCAAATGGCTAGACTCAGGGCTGGGAGCTGGAATTGCAAATACAAACCAGCAAGCCAAGCCTCTGCCCTGAGAGAGTATGGGAGACACACCGTTTCATTCAAAAAGTTTCATTTCATTCATTATTTGTTTCACAAGTTTTCACAGAGTCTCTCTCTGACATGCTTGAGGTCCCTGAAACCAGCAAGAGAAGTCTTTGATCACTCAGAACTTGAATTCTAGCAGAGGAGATGGGTTGTAATCAAATATATAATATGATAATGGGGTGATGAGCCCTCAGATGAAGGCTAAATCAGGGTCATGGGATAGAGAGTGAAGCGAAGGGTGATGTCTCAGACAGAGATCAGGGAAGATTTCTCCAGGATGGCAGAACTGAGATGTCAACAAAGGGAGAGAGCAAGTCTTGAGCGAAGACCTTTCTAGTAGAGGACATGGGTAAGTGCAAAGGCCCCGAGGCAGGAGCTCACTTTGCATATTCTAGGGGAGCCCGCTGGAGTGAATTGAAACAGTAGTCTGCACAATTTTTCTTTTATTTTTAAGAATTATCAATCACATTAGAATTCAAATATGCCAAAAAAGAAAGTGTGGTAGGGGAAGTCAGATTTCAGTCTGAAAGAAAGAAATCTGTCAGGGTCTTCAAAATATAAAAATTACTGAAAATGCTGTTATCGTGATGATAAGGAAAAGAATTGTGACAGCCAAAAAAAGATATAAATAATGAAAATGGCTGCAGGAGACAGTTTTTTCTTATTGCAAGAAACAGGACTCTTCCCAATAGGAAATTAAAAACAGGAAAAAATGGAAATAATAGCAAAAGAAAAACACACTTTGCGGGTTATAATGAAACCTGCAGATTTTGATCAGAACCCTGAGCTTTCATTGTGACCTATGGTGGTGAGCAATGTTCCATTCAACACTATTGAAAAACTGGTCTGGGTTTTTCTCCCCCTAAAGAGTGATCTCAGTAATATTTACAAAGAATCTTCTGAATATGTAATGACAATACAGTCTATTAGGAGACCCAGGGTAGTCTTTTTGAACACCAACATTTGCATGTCATTGTTTTGTTTAAAAACAAAAACAGTTTTCAGCCAGAAAAGCATTTCTTACATCAGGCAGGTAGGTGTTACACAGAGCTCAGAAAGCTCAGCTGACTCAGATGTATTTTATTCAAATAAAAATGCACTAGACCAGACAAGAAGCAATATTTACTCTTCAAATAACAAAAACTTCATGGGAGTTCTTATACTCATCATGTGCACTTAGAGGAAAGAAAAGTCAAAGTGAGAAAATGAATGTGCCTTATTTAAACACGACTGTTATCTAAAGAATTGATTAAAGTAGTGGGGAAAATGTTTACAAAACAAAATAGCAAATCAAAGGCTCTAATCCAGGTGCTAAATCCAACTCCGGCTGTAAGAGTCTACACTGAATGTGACAGGGACAGATCAGATGGCAATCTACTGGGGTTTGTCATGATGGAAAAACCTGTGAGAGACTTTTTGGGAAACTTTTCCGCCCTTTAAAAACCATCTATTGGAGTTGTTATTCAACAAAGTAAAATGAATTCTGAGCGACTGTCACCCACCATGAATGACATCCTTGATCAGCATATGATCAAGTAGCTGTTGAAAAATGTAAAAGCAAAAACCAGTGACTTTCTTTACGATCATTGATAAATTTACCAGAATGCACCAAGTGCCATTCATGCCCTTGGTCTCAGCGGGTGAGGTTGCTATATCTGTGTATTGCAATAGTAACAGTTTCTCTGCAGGTTCATCTCATTTAGAAAAAATGTTTAAATTGTGGCAAAGTACATATAACATAAAATCTATCATCATAACGATTTTTTAGTGTACAGTCCAGTAGTGTTACATGTGTTTACATTGTTGGGCAACCAGCCTTCAGAATTTCTCATCTTGCAAAACAAAAACTCTGACCCATCTAACGACAACTCCCCACTGCCCCTGACCTCCGCCTGCTGTTAACTACCATCCTGCTTTCTGTCTCTATGAATCTGACAACTCCAGGTACATCCTGTAATTAAAATCATACCATGGTTATCTTTTTGTTCAACCATCCTAGGGGAAAGGCTATATTATCTTCCTTATTCTCTCTTAAAAAAATTATATTGAAAAATTATTTTCATAAAAGGAGTTAATGAACCAGCATGCAGCCAAAAAAAAAAAAAAAAACCATGTAGGAGAAAAAATATCATTGAGATGTGCCAAGCAGTTAGCTAATACAACATTTTATGTCATTTTGGGACTTAGTGATACATTACGATCAGTTAAACAGTATTTTGAGTGAACTATTGTGATTTCTGTATGTACTCATTCTAAAGAAATTTTCATTCTTGTATCAAGTTTCTGTATTTGTCATTTTGTACTTTTCCCCCTCAAAACTAGGCTCAGCCACTGAACCTGGATCTCGTCCTGGTAGAAACATAGATAACAAGAGGGGATGCTCCATCTCTCAGATGTTCCAAAACTCAGACTTTGAAACCAAAAGGAGATATCATTTTTCCCTTATTAGGCAGACAAAGATGAAAGAACTGATATCAGCCAAGGGTGACCAGAGGGTGATGAAATCGCCATCTTCATAGGCTGGCTGTGGGAGTGGATTGGTTCATCCTTTCTGGCAAACATTTAAGTAGTGATTATAAAAGTTTAAAATGTACATAACCTTTGTACATTTGGGAATCTATCCCTCCCACATACACACCTGGACCCTCACAGAAGCCACTCACCACATGAGTGTTATGGCAGTGAGTCTGTGAATGCAGGAAACTGAAAACAAAGGCTGGAACATATCCCCAAGGATGAGAACTCAGGCAGTGATCCTGTGTGGGACTGTCTTTAAACTCTTTAAGATAAAATCTATTTAAAAACAAATAGTTTTCTAAAAAGAATATCTAAAAGGGGATCAAATATATAGTGACAGAAGGAGGCTAGATCTGGGGTTGTGAGTTCACAATAGAGCATACAGATGTCGTATTATAAAGTTGTATGCCTGAAATTTATGTTATTAACCAGTGTTACCGCAATACATTTTCTTTGCTTGTTTATAGCCCTTTGTTGCTGCTTTGAGTTGGACCAGCCATAATTCAATTAAGGAGATGCAATACATTAAATTAAAAAATATTTAAGACTGTGAGAACATATTATGTGAAAAAGGATAAAAACCCATGTATGTGCCACCATGTCAATTTTGGGCAAAAAGAATTCATTTGTTCATTGTTTGTATATTCATTATTTACCTAGAAACTATATTGAGTATCTATTCTCCACTCTGAAACCTCCTGAGGACACGATGGAGACCAAAGATAGAAAAAGTCTCTGCTCTCATGGGGTTTCCTTTTAATGGGAGAAACAGACAAGAAATAAACTCCCCATCAGGTATGCAATTTGGTGATATACACGCAGGTTGAAAATGTGAATTCCCTACCAGCCACTAGTTCTACTGCTGGACAAATACCCCTGGAGGAATAGTCTCATACATGAGCAAGGAGACGAATACCAGAATGAATAGCCATCACAACACTGATTTATCTGACAAATGAATACTTGTGTGCCAACTTCTGTAGTGTTGTTCACAAGAGCAAAGACTTGGGTTGGGGTGGAAGGCGCTGGTGTGGAATCTAAATGTTCACCAACAAGAGAATGTATATGTAAAATGGAGGTATCCACACAATAGAAGACTGTGTAGCCATTTAAATGAATGACTCAATGTTATGCATTTTGACATGAATACATCTCACGAACCTGATTATTGCATAATGAAAGATATTCTCAAAAACAATGCCACAGAGAAAACACCTCCAAGTTGTCAATCACATCTCTCCGTGATATTTTCCTCATCGCCTTTGTTTAAATGGATCTTTTTTCTTTGTTTATAGCCCTTTGTTGCTACTTTGAGTTGGACCAGCCATAATTCAATTAAGGAGAGCAACCACATGAGCATACCTCTGCTGGAATCAAATGCTCTCTCCCAGGATTTCTGGCCCTCAGTGAAAAGTTTGTTCTACGAATGTAGTTAGACTCCTTGTTCAAGAAGCATAGAAACTTGAAAATGACATGCTGGGATTTTTTTTTTT
>NW_006438873.1:445114-470766 GCF_000325575.1 Pteropus alecto
TTTTTGGTAAACCTATACATGTTTACCTCTACAGTCTGGAAAATTCCAGTCTCAGAGAAGCTTTCCACCAAGGCCACTGCTGCCTCCCCATCCATGCCAGCCATCAGTTTCCATGGCAACAGATAAGCCTGCTGCAAGTGCTGCAGGTACAGAGCAGAACAAAGGAGAACAAATACAATTGCCTGGCAGGGGAATGGGGAAGACTTCTGGGAGACCAATGCCCACCATCCCCTCCAACTGTAGTTCCCAACTTCAGAGAAGCTTCTTGTCCACTGAAAATCCAACCCACAGGATAAAAGCATGATGTGGAGAATTTAATGAACTGAAGATGAATGAGGAGGATGAAGGAATAAATGGGGAGGGTGAGTGAGAATCGGACTAATCTCCATCCATCTATACAGTGACTCCCAAAGTGTGGTCCCTTGGGTCAGTGGCATCAACATCATCTGGGGACTTGTTAGAAATCCAATTTTTGGGGGCCCCATCACAGACTTTAATGAACCCACCAGGTGTGTCTGATGCTTGCTCAAGCTTGAGGTCCACCAGTCGGAACTACTGGCTAATACCTATTGGGGTCGATAGTTTTCTCAATTATTTCCCAAAGTGATAATACATGCAAAAGTCCTTAATGCAGGGTCTTCAGGTCTCTGAATATTCTCTCTACATTCAATCTGAGGATATTTTCTCTCCACACTCTCCCTGCCACACTCACATCCACCTATCAATCCCCAATTTCTCTCCTAATCCCAAACCTTTTTCTAAGCTTCTCACACAAAGGCCAGGAGGGGCTGAAGGAAGGTGAATTGTGGGAGTGACTGTTTAGTGCGTTCTTCAGTTTCCTTTTGGGGTGACAAAAATACCTTAGAACAAGATAGAGGTGGTCGTTGCACAATATGTGAATACACTAAATTCCACTGAATTGTTTTCTTTAAAATAGTTAATTTTATGGTATGTGAATTTTGCCTCCATAAATTAAAAAAAACAAAAAACAAAAAACAACTCAATACGCAAATCATTTCAAACATGGTCACATCATTTACAAGAAACCTAGTCAATTAGAAGATTAGGTCATGCATGATTCTCTTCAGACCAGCATTGTCCAATAGAAATATAACACAAGCCATGTATATAAGTCAAAATTTTCTAGTTGCTGTGTCTTTAAAAGGAAGAAAAGAAACAGTTAAAATTAACTCTAGTTACATATTTTATTTCACTCACCATGCTTGAGAACGGTCCTTTGTGTGTCCTCAAAAAAACATGAGCATTGGTTCAGACTTCCCATCTCCATAGCCTTGCAGCCAGTTGATCCCCAAGTCTGGCTGATTCTACCACAGAAATAGGTTTTGCATCAGCCTGCTCTATTTATGTCTTGCTCAAGTTACTGTAAAACAACCCTAACTATTGTTCCTTCTCAAAGGAAAATATAGCCAAGCCACCCCCGCTGAGCCTTTCAGTAGATTCCTATTGCTCTTTAGATAAATCCCACCTTCCTCAAGAGAGCTAACAAGCCAAGGTGATCTCAGATTTTCTCTTTAGAGGACTTTGGGGGTGCCAGGTATATTGAGAGGAGCTCTGTGGAATTTTCCTTGTAGCTGTGTTCATGCAAAGTTCTGAATCTTTAGACTCTATATGTGGGGTGGGCAAATTTTTTCTGTAAAGAGCCACATAGTAGATATTTTAGGTTTTGTGAGCCATCTGGTTTCTGACTCAACTACTCAACTATGCCATGAAAAGTAGCCATAGATGATATGTAATGAATGAACATGGCCATGATCCTTTATTTATGAGCACCTCTCTATTTCCCCAACTACCCCATCTCATCCACACCTTCATCTCCCTCCTGTATCCTGCAACCATCTCTCCATTGTATCTAGGGATTTATAAAGTTAGCAGCAGAGGGATAACAGTGAAAATGCATGCACTGTTTGAGTTACGGTTTCTACGTCTCTCTAATTTAGTTCAACAAACATGTCTGGGAGTGGCTTGCCATTATGTACCAACATTTGAAACCTTCATACATAAGGAAAACTGTGGGCCATGAGCCATGATAGACATTTGGAATAAACACTGAACTCTTCTCAAAATGAGGAGACAAAATTTTCATCCCTAGAAAACCCAAGAAAGCCCAGTTACAAACATGACCCAAATATTGAATCTATAAACAGATGGCTAGTATTAAACATTTTTATAGTTTAGAAATGAACATCACCAGAATACTGGCCATGTTGTGCTGTTTCTGGGAAAACTGTTCCCTTCCTGAGATGGATGTCAGTGTATATAGAGCTTGGACTTGAGCTGGGCACTCATAGGTCATTAATCAGGGGGAAATTCCATGGTGAGTGGCTGCCCTGCATTTTATTTGGCAACCAGGACCCAGCTGACATCCTAACAGCCAGTTTTCAGAGATGGTTTGCTTTTTCTCAGAAATAATCGCCTGCAATGGAGCCCTCTTTTGTGTACAGATTTTGGTCCAGATCTTGCTTGTAGCAACTGGTTGCCGAAGGACATTGAGTGTATATATGGATTGAAGATGGAAGGAGGTATTTGCAGCATGTAGAGAGCTCCTTATGACAACAAAGGTGAATAATCATGGGGAAGGGAGTGTCCTATGAAACTTAGCAAATAAGCCAGTGGACATAAAAGAAAACATGAACAAGTCTGTCTCCACAAACACTGAGGGTCAGGGGAAATCCTATCATGAATAAGACTTAGTGGACAACTGAGTAAAAATATTAAGAAATATAGATTCAAAGTGTATATATTTAAGCATTAAGCACGCAGAGTGCCAAGAGGTAAACAAAAACAAAAACAAAAACAAAAAACAAACAAAAAAACCTTAAAATAGAAATGCATACAAAAGATATGGAGAGGAGAGAGAGACAAAGAGAAAGAGAGAGAGGAGGAGGAGGATGGAAAAGTAAAAAAACTCAAATGTTGAAAAACTTAAACAAATGTACCATCTCCCCTGGGATCCAAAAACTGGATGTCAAAACCAAAATCAAAGGACCCTCGGAGGTCACAACATGAAGATACTCTAAGACACATGAGCAAGTCAATTTTTACCTTCAGAGTGATGGCAAACCATCAGAAAGTTTTAATTCAAAGAGATAATGTGTAATGTGCTCAGAGATGCCAATAAAAACCGTGCCTCTCAATGTATATGGAGAATGGATTGTACAGGAAACACAAGACTGGAAGCAGGGAAACCAGGTGAGAGATGACGATTCCTTGGACTAGGGTGGAACCATGACGATGGAGAGAATTTAATGGACACTGTTTGGTAAGTAGGACTGACCACACTTGGATTCGTTGGTGGAGAGAAGAAAGGAAAAGTGGACAAACGAATTATTCATGAATTCCTGACTGGAGAAACTGAATGGATGGCAGAGAAAGTACATGGACTTTCATGCAGAAGTGGGATTGATCTGCGATTTGGGTTGGGAGGTGGAGACTCGAGATTTCCACTTGAACTGTGATAGTACTAAGTATTAGTTATCCTAGAAAAAAAGATTACCCCCAAACTTAGTGGTTGAAAACAACAGTAATCATTTATGGTCTCTCACAGTTTCCGTGGATTGGGCATTTGGGACCAACCTACCTGGGCAGCTTTGGCCTGAGATGTTTTATGAGACTGCAGTTGTCTGAAGGTTTGACTAGGTCTGTGGTATCCACTTCCAAGGTGACTCAGTCTCATGCCTGGCAAGGTAGTGCAGACTCATGGTGGGTGCTTTCAGTTATTCTGTAAGCTTCTCCCTTGAGCTACTGGCATGTCCTCACAACATGGCAGCCTGCAGCAAGGATGACCTGGCCTCCCGTGTCCACAGGATTCCACAGTCCCAGAGGTCAGGGAGGAGGAGACCACAGAAGCAAAGGAATACCAGGATGCAAGGATACTCAGGGCCACCTTGGAGTCTGGCTACCACAGCCTTGAAACCACAAATCAAGATGTCAAGTAGGCAGTTGGATAGATGAGATGGGGGAGCTTGAGGGAGAGGTCTGAGCTGGAATAGAAATGTGGGAAGACAGGGACATATGGATTGCAGATAAGGCCATGGGTGCGAATGAAATCCACCGAGGTGAGGGTGTGGGTGGCCCAGGCCAGAGCCCAAGAGACACCAACATGCGGGGAGAAGGAACTAGCCCAGTTCCATGAGCAAGAAGGTCCAAGGAAATTGCAGGATAATGAGGAGTGGGGGTTGTCCGCAGAAGCAAGGTATAAAGAGCCCTTTAATAATTGGAGCATGGTGACGTTTTTCGAATGCTGCTGAGAAGTTGAGGGTGAGAGCAGATAAGTTGTAACTGGGTTTGGCAACATGGAGGGCTTGGGGGGCGGTGTGGAAGAACAAGCAGAGTGAAGGGCAGGGGGGTGGTGGAGAGCTTGCCAGTGTGCTGGACCTGTGGGGAGTGAGGTTCCAGCTGGCAGCTTTAGGGACCTCTGCCCATGGAGGCAGGAGGAGTGAGGCTGAGGAGGGACCCTGGGAAGAATGGAGTCCTGGAGGAGAGAACAGCTTTGCCTGGTGAGCCTTGTTCCCACAAACCCCCTTTCTGCTTCCCAGCTGTGCCTCCCCAGTGACACAGGCCCGTCTAGAGAGGAAGGAGCAGCAGCTGGGTGAGGAGACTGCCTCAGGGAGTGCCTCTGCCCATCCCCCACCTCCTCAAGGCCTGCCACTCCTCTCTCAGCTCACCTGGCATCTGTCAGCTTCTCTTACCCTCCCTCCTCTCTCCTCCTGAGCATGACAGCACCCCCTGAGGGCCTCTCCACCCCACTTCTGCCCCTCCCTGCACCCCATCCCACAGGCAGCACCAGGCTTCTGAAGGAGAAGCTGGACCGTGGGTCCCCACTGCTCAAGGGCCAAGAGTATCCTCTTTCCTGAGGCCCTGCATGACATGCCCTGTTACATGCTCTCCCTCAGCACACACGCGTGCGCACACACAGACACGGACACACACAGAGACACATACACAAACACAGAGACACACAGACAGATGAACAGACACATCCCTGCCTCCTCAGCACTCAAGCTTCACCCCAGAGGTTAGTCACGGCCCAGACATGCCATCCCTGCCCCCTGCCCCATGCACAATGCCCCCTCATCTCCTCCCTTATCCACTGTCATTTCTCTCACAGCTCTCATCACCATCTTAACTCACTCTCCTAATTGACTTGCTACAAGTTTGCTGTTGGCCTTCTCCACCAGAAGGCTTGTTTCATGGGGCTGAGGCTCCCCTGGGTCTTGTTCACTGTCATATCCATGACCTAGGACAAAGTAGGTATTTCTGGGCAGGGGAAGCAAGTTATGGGAAGGTGACCAGGAAAAGTAAGGCATACAGGGTCATTTTGTAAGGTTTGTTGTGCAGATTTAAGTGGGTGCCTTCTTTATTGATAAGAGGTATTAGGAAAAAGATCTTGATAAATAGAAACATTGTTTTTTTTGTATATGTGAGTTTACCTTACAAAAGGAAAATGTGTGCCCTGATTTTACAGCTTTACCTGCATCTGCTTGTTCTCAATGACCTTTAGCTCAAAATATTCCATATGCCAAAGAGGTATATTTTGGGGGTGTGCATATTCTGGTACCTCTCAATAGCCACGTGGCCTTTGTATCGATTAGATCCCATACCTAGCACATAGTAGTCCTGTAATCAACACTTTTTAAATAAAAAAATTAATCGACTATTAAAAAAATGAAAGCATGCTTATGAAGTATCATTAAGCAAAACAAAAATCAAAACAAACTGAAACAACAATGAATTTTAGGTCCATATGTGCAAACCAGAGTTTGAATCCCAACTCTACCATACTTTAGCTATATAACCAGGTGTCGAAAAACATAATTCAACCTAGTAAATTTAAAAAATCTTGTTGGCTTTATTTCAATGATTCCTGAGTTGGCTAGCATCCCATCCGGTAGATAAAATGGCGCAGAAGGAATTGGGAACACAGAAGAACAAGGGTCCCACTAGTACTTGCCAAGAAATTTCAGATTGACTGGTCTAAGATTCTATTCCTGGAGGAGGCTGAAACCTAGAATTAAGTTAAGTATTAAGTCTCGGTTTGGTGATGTGGGTCTGAGCACAAGTGACCTCATTTGGGGCCTCATTTGTCTTTTTTTTTTTTAACATAGGTAAGTCATCTCATGCCTCAGAACCTCACCTTTCACCTCTATCAGAGGTGACTATGAAATATATCTCCGATGTTTTCTTGGAAGAGATAAATAAAAGGATGTCCATTAGCAGTTAGCAGGGTGCCTGGCTGGTAACAGTGAGCACTTACAGAGATTGTAAAGATATAAGATAAAAATGGAAAGGAAACATTCATTCATTCATTCATTCATTTCCAACTCCTACTCCTTCCTTTTTGGCAACCATCATCTTGTTCTTTATATTTATTGGTCTGTTTCTGTTTAGTTTAGTTTATTTGTTTTGTTTTTTTTAGAGTCCACATACAAGTGAAATCACTTATTTCATCTTTTTGTGTCAGACTTATTTCACTTAGCATAATGTCCTCTAGGTCCATCAATGTTGTGGCAAATGACAAGATTTTATTCTTTTTTACTGCTGAGTAATATTCCATTGTATGTATTGATTAGATTCCATACCTAGCATGTAGTATTCTTCTTTAACCAGTCGTCATTTGATGGTCACTTAAGTTGCTTCCATATTTTGGCTATTGTAAATAATGCTGCAGTGAACATAGGGGTGTATGTATCTTTTCAAATTAGTGTTTTGGATTTTTTCAGATAAATACCGTGAAGCAGAATTGTTGGGTCATGAGGTAGTCCTATTTTTCATTTTTTTTGAGGAACCTCTAAACTGTGTTCCATAGTGGCTGCACTAATTCACAGTCCCACCAACAGTGCACAAGAGTTCCCTTTTCTCCACATCCTTGCCAACACTTGTTGTTTGTTGATTTATTGATGATAGCTATTCTGACAGGTGTGAGGTGATATCTCATTGTGGTTTTAATTTTTCATTTGTCTGATGATTAATGATGTTAAGCAATTTTCCATATGTCTGTTGGTCAAGGAAACATTTTAAGAAAAACTTTTATGCTGGGTTGATAATGTTTATTTGCAAAAAAAACCTTATAATTTTTGATTGACACAAAGTTAGGTGTAAGTGATGAAAGCAAAGAATTAGAATAAAATGGATCAGAAAATGAGTCTGATGTGTGATTCTACAGAAAAGGGAAGAGAATGATAACGATTTTTCATACTGTTACATCGGGGTATGGTTGTGGAGTCAGGAATATATCATCATTTTTAGAGTTCTCTATTTGGTTGCTCTGTTACAAGAAGTACATATTTATTCTGAATTAAAAACAAAACAGTTTAGAATAAATGTATTTACACATAGAGCCAACTGGCTTTGAATTAAAAAGACTGAGCTAATTTCTTCTGGTGTTTTCTCCACAGCTTCATCTGGAATTCGTTAGCACAATTCACGGGGGTGTAGTGGGGAGGCACAGCGCAAACATGGGGAATCTCGAAAGTTCTTCCTGCATTGTTAATACAAAAAATACATCCCAAACTATTTAGATAGTCTTGAAATCTAAAAACTTAAGAAAGATATACTACTGTATAGTCCTAACATACAGGGAAACACAACAGAACTTATCAGATGGTTTCCTATTTATCAGATTTTAAGAATAAATTATCAAATTTCCCCAATTTCAAAGTGGTAGCTGTCTTTTCTGCATCCAGCCACCTGAGAAACTGGGGAACAAGACAGAATGTCTCCCTGTCAAAGAATAAAAGCAAATTCTGTTTAGAAAGTTCTCAATCTTCATGACCAAAACCAGAACAAAGAAATGGTGATATTTTTTCTTTTACAGAACACATGAAGGCATGTAAATTAATTTGGGAAGAAAACTGAAGGTAGCTCATGAGTAAATAAAAACAAACACAGGTTTTGTTTTAAAAGAAAGAAAGAGGAAAGAAAAAAAGAAAGAGAGAGAGAGGGAGAGAAAGAAAGAAAGAAAGAAAGAAAGAAAGAAAGAAAGAAAGAAAGAAAGAAAGAAAGAAAGAAAGAAAGAAAGAGGAAGGAAGGAAGGAAGGAAGGAAGGAAGGAAGGAAGGAAGGAAGGAAGGAAGGAAGGAAAGATAAGGTTATTAGAATATGAACATTACAAAAAAATAAGTTGAAAGAAAAGGTTCCAAGGATAGGGTGTGTGAAGGCATGGATGAGTTGTCTGTTTCCTGCAGGGCAGAGGAACTCCTGAAAGCCAAGCACGTGTGGCTGTGTGTTCGGGAACATTGTTCCTTTGCCGACCTCCCTGACATGTGTATATGTTAGAATGGCAGCTTGCTTTTAGCCTGGGGCAAAAGTCCAGCAGAGTGATGTGTTGAAACAGCATCTGGCAACAGCGGGACCTATTTTTCTCTTTAATCTAAATACCCTGTTTCCATGCCCATCAGCTTCTTTCCAAACAATTTGATTTCAAAACTGGTCTCCGTTCCTTGTAAGCCATGGGAATTTCCTTATCTGACAATGAAATACATCACAGATAGAGAGGAATGTATAAGCAGATACATCTGAACATTTAAAGATAATTATAAAACCAACCCCCAATATAGGATATATGGTGTTTAGACATTACCAGCTCAAAGTCAATTCACTGAAAATCAGTTCTCCAAACGACCATTTTTGTTTCATGGTTAATTCCTTAAATGTCTAAATTTACTTCATTCTTCCATTTAACAACAACTAACAACAACAACAAACAACAGAATATGTTTCTTTTAACTATTTCTGACAGTTACAGAAGTCCGTTTGGAACACAGAGACATCTGCGATGCTTGAATAATTCCATTTGAGGTTTTAGTTTCATTTTAGGGAAGTTTAGTTTTAGTTCAGATTTACATTGACTGCAGCTGTTTCGTCATGGCCAAATTGAAGTTTAGTGTGTTCTGAGGCTTTTTATATCTTAAAATGAGAATTTCTTGGTGTTTCAACAAAGAGTATTCTGTGTCAAGGATGTTATAAATGACAGAACATGTTTCTATCATCCAATCCATTTTCGTGATTGTTTTTTGCCTTTTAAAATTCTCTTAACATTCAGATATGTTACCCACCACAACCACATAAATGTTTTTGGCATGTTTTAAACATTCAAGAGGTGTTCCGTGACCAAAATGAGAATTACACCCAAATCTGATGTGTGACTGGGCTAGATTTGCACAGCAGGCTACGAAGCTGAGCTAAACCTGCCGGAGAGAAACAAAAGCTAGAGCAAAACCAAAATGACACACTTTCAACTAAAATGAAACCAAAACATCAAAGAAAAAACTTACGCTTGAGGTTCATTAACACCTTCCCGTGTAGCACTATGTGCTGTCACAGGAATAAATATTTAATAGAAATTAGTTTACAGTGAGTACTCAATTTGGCAGATTGTCTATTTGGCAAATTCAGTTTCCAGCTCCTTCCCTTGAAGGTCCCATCCCATCACTGGTCATCTGCTCAGGAATGTTATTTGGACATCTTCTCTTTCCTGCATCAACCATTCGGTTTCCTCCCCATACTAGGTCATTCCCACCAATGTGCAGACAGGCTGTAACATCTATCATCTTAAAAAGCAGTGCCTTCTAGATCCCAAGTCTCTCTCTAGCTGTTACCCCATCTCTCTGCCCCTATACAGCAAAAGCAAAATGCAGGTAAGATGTCACCACGATGAGTGAAACCATCCAAGGGCTCCTCATCATGCTCAGAACAAGCTCTAAACTCTTCATGCTCAGAATAAAATCCAGACTCCTCACGCGTGCCTAAAAGGTCCCATGTGATCTGTTGGTGCTCTCCCATCTGCTCTGACCTCCCCACACTGTCTGCCTCATACCCTCCACTCCTGCCACACCACAGTCCCTTCTCTTTCTCTCTCTCTTTCTTTCTTTCTCTCTCTTTCTTTCTTTCTTTCTTTCTTTCTTTCTTTCTTTCTTTCTTTCTTTCTTTCTTTCTTTCTTTCTTTCTTTCTTTCTTTCTTTCTTTCCTTCTTTCCTTCCTTCCTTCCTTCCTTCCTTCCTTCCTTCCTTCCTTCCTTCCTTCCTTCCTTCCTTCCTTCCTTCCTTCTCTCTCTTTCTCCCTCCCCAACTTCCAGCTATTAACGGTAATTCCTTAATGTCATCAAACATCTAGTGAAATTTCCATGATCGAGTTCCTTCCTTCCTTCCTTCCTTCCTTCCATCCTTCCTTCCTTCCTTCCTTCCTTCCTTCCTTTCTGATAAAACAAGTCAAATTTATTAGAGTTGTCTACAGTCAGCAATGGTGATCTTCTTGCTGGTCTTGCCATTCCTGGACCCAAAGTGCTCCATGGCCTCCATAATATTTATGCCCTCTTTCACCTTGCTGAAGACCACATGCTTGCCATCTAACCACTCAGTCTTGGCAGTGCAGATGAGAAACTGGGAACTGTTTGTGTTGGGTACAGCATTTGCCAAGGACAAGATGCTAGGACCTGTTTGCTTCGGAATGAAATTCTCGTCATCAAATTTCTCCTCATACATGGACTTGCCACCTGTGCCATTATGGCATGTGAAGTCACTACCCCAGCACATAAATCCTGGAATAATTCTGTAAAAGCAGGAATCTTTATAATCAAATCCTTTCTCCGCAGTACTCAGAGCATGAAAGTTTTCTGCTGTCTTCGGAACTTTGTCTGCAAACAGCTCAAAGGAGATGCAGCCCAAGGGCTTGCAGTCAACGGCAATGTCAAAGAACACAGTTGAGCTGACCAAGGCTTGAGACTAATGGCTCTGGAGCGGTGGCATCTGCAAAGCCTCCTTTCTGTTTCTTGAACACACTATATATCTCCACGTAGAGCCTTTGCACTTGCTCTTCCCTCTGCCCTTCCCCCAAATGTTGCAACGGCAGAATTGATCACATCTTGCAAGTTTCAGTTCACTTGTCACTTCCTGTCTATGCACATAAACAGTTCTGGTCCTCACTCTCTACCCCTCAACCTGCTTCATTTCTCTCTACCTGACATTACATTACCTCATTATATTATTACATATTACATTATATCATTATATGATTCTATTACACATATATTATACTATATTAAATATTCCATTATTATATACCACATGATTACATGTTATTATATTCCATACAACATTATATTCCATTATATTATATATTATATTATTCCATATAACATTATATTACATTATATTATTATATTACATATCATGTTATATCATATATTGTATTATATATTATTACATATAATAGTATATTACATTTTTATGTTACATGTTACATCATATATCACATACTATACCATTATGTATATCATATATTATACTACATTATATATTATTATATTATATTAATTATACTATTTATTGTCTGCCTTCTTTCACTACCTCACGCTATATTTTTTATGACTACCTAATGTTATTAATGTATTATAATGTACTTTAAAATTTTTTTATTTTATTAGTTCCAGGTATATAATACACTGGTTAGACATTTATGTAGTTTATGAAATGATCTCCCGATTGCTCTTTCTCTCCTCTGGCTCTACACATAGCCATTACATTACTGTTGACTACATTTCCTATGCTGTGCTCCGCATCCCTGTGACCATCTATCAACCACCAATTTATACTTCTTTAACCCTTCACCCCTTTCTCTCAGTCCCTCAACCCCTTCCCCTCTGGCCGTCACCAGATTGTCCTCTATATTTGTGAGTGTGTTTTTGATTAGGTTGGTTTTTTTTGTTCCTTAGATTCTACATATAAGTGAAATTATATGGTATTTATCTTTCTCTGTCTGACTTATTTCACTCAGCGTGATAACCCCTAGGTCTATCCATGTTGTTGCGAATGGTAAGATTTCACTTTTTTAATGGCTTAGTAATATTCCATCATATATGTGAACCATAACTTCTTTATCCAATTGTCTGTTGATGGGCATTTAGGTTGCTTTCATATCTTGGCTATTGTAAATTGTACTGCCATGAACACAGGGGCGTATAGATCTTTACAAATTATTATTTCTTTGGACAAATACCCAGAAGTGCTATTGCTGGGTCAAAAGGTAGATCCATTTTTAATTTTTTGAGAAACGTCCAGACTGCTTTCCATAGTGGCTGTACCAATTTGCAATCCCACCAACAATGTATGAGGGTTCCCTTTTCTCCACATCCTCACCAACACTTGTTCTTTGATTTATTGATGATAGCCATTCTGATAGGTGTGAGGTGATATCTCATTGTGGTTTTAATTTGTATTTCTCTGATGATTAGTGATCTTAAGAATCTTTTCATATGTCTATTGACCATCTGTATTTCCTCTTTGGAGAAATATCTATTTAGGTCTTCTACCCTATTTGTGTACTTCTCGACTATTTCCTCCACTTGGCTGGACATTCTGTAGGATGAGAATTTATGCTGTCTTACTATTTTAATCTTGACATGAGAACTGCACCTGGTCTATAGTAAATGTCCCGAAGATATTCATTAAGTAGTATTGTTGATTCAAATAAGTGAAATGTTTCAACTTTATTTTCTAAGAAAAACCTTGGAACAAGACAGCGAATTGGGATATTTTAACAATGTGATCATTTGGAAACTTGGCTTTCAGCAAATAAGCATTCAATAGTTAATTTGGAGACACATTGGTTCCCCCAAAAGAGTGTTAAAGGAAAGGTTTTGGTTGGGGTGCCGAGTTTATAACATGTCAGATGCTGATGTGGTCCGTGGTCCAACCCACCCTGTGGAGATTTCCAAGTGTGTGATTGAGGATGAAAATGATATTAGCAGTTCAGGACTGATACTCAGGGGATGTGGTCTCCTGGAAATTGTGAAAGCAGTGGCCCAGGACATGTGGCATATAATAAAAATTGACTGATAGCATGAATGAAGGAGGGTGTTGGAAACCTACATGTGGTACAGGTTGATAAACCCTACGGCACAGGCTGATAAAGTGACTTGCCCAAATTGCACTGGGTGAGAATCAGCAAGGGAATTAAAAATAGAGAAGTTAGGCACTGGATGAGGAGCAGTTTTCAGTATATAATTAGAAAAACCACAGCAGGACATGAGGCAGCTACAGAAACAGAAAGACTAACAGAACACACAGCAAGTCTTTTAACATGGTTATGGAATGCTGAGGGGAATTGATTTTCCTTATGCAAACAAGCAGTACTTTTATAGTGAAAAATAAAAACAATGGAAAATAAACATTTTTAAAAATCGACTTTTCAAGTTTCATAAAGCCTCTGTGAACAGAACCCCAAAACTGAGCTCATTCATTCTATCATCATTGGAAATTTGCATACACCCAAGAGTTCTCAGGATGAACAACAAGAGGTTTCCAAGGCCTCCATATTTTCTGTCCTGAAGTGTCAAATTGTCATGAGACACATAATAAATGACCCTCTTGTAAGAAATTGCCCAAAGGAATTTTCTCATGTCCTAAAAGAAAAACATAAATAGAATTATCCAAAGTTAACAGAATTTAAGAGTACATGATTAAATTTTGCTCATCTCCTGCATATCAATTTTCTTTTTTATGTCTCTAATATATATATCCTTCCACCAGTTAAAGGACAAAATTAAACACTATTTTGTAAGTTCTTATTTATTGTAACTGATGACAAAATCAACAGAAAAAAAAGTGTTGCTTATTAAGTTTTATGGAACAAATGAAGGTATATAAATGAACTCAAAATAATCAAGCCTGGTACATGAAAAAAAAGCAAATACTGGTTTATGTCATTTTAAGGAACAAAAAGAAAAAGAAAAAAAGGTTGTCAGAACCTGAAAATTAGAGAGAGAAGCTGACTAAAAATGGGTCCAGAAAAATAACTGCAAAACAGATGGTGCATTTAAATCTGTTTACTGTCAGGAAGTGGATGTCTCCCAAATACTGACCACATGGTGCTGTGGCTCCAAGAACACTGCTCTCTTGCTTAATCACACTGCAATGTATATATTTCTTGGAATCAAACCTGGCTTTTCAGCCCAGAGGAAATTCCCAGGGTAGGTTGATGAGTTGAATTTGCCTCTGGAAACTGGGCCATCTGTTAAAACTCAAACTGTTCTGTCTTGATTTGCACCAACTTTCCAATCTACTCATCCTTAGCTCAAATGCATTTTTCTCTATTCCGGAGTCATGTGACATGAAGGTTGATACTTCTTGTTATCTTCAGAGCCATGGTCTTGTCATGGGCCGAGATAGGGAAACGATGCATGCAAAGGCAGTGAGAGATAAAAGGGATGTTTAACATAAACCACCTGGTACCCTGTGTCTGGCAGTACATTGAGGACCAAGCAAACTGGGTTCAATTTCCAGCACTGCTCTTTGCCAGCCTTGTGGTTGTCCGTGCAATCCCCCAGCTCTGAGCCAGGTGTGTTCTAGATGATGGCGTACGACAGTAAGAATCAAGCATAGCCTTTGTCCTTCTAGGGTTTAAATTCAAATGAAGGAATAGATAGCATACAGCTCAAGCAAATTTAAATACCAACTGTCCACAGAAAAGAAACACGAATAGTCTCTCATATGTATGAAAAGATGGTCAACCTCAACCATGATAAAAGAAACCTCAAATAAAACTTCAGCATACCATTTCCCACTCAGCAGGTAGTCAGAGATTAAAAACTTGATCACGTACTGTGTTGGTGAAAGTGTAGGAGTCAGCTGCTCTCATGCATGGTTGGGTTGGAGGAGGATGACCTGTAACGGTACATACTCCGAAGAACAATTTGATGATATTTGTTAAAGTTACAAATTCAGAAATGCTTTGCTGCAATGATTCTTCTTTGAGTTGTCATGTAGCAGACACACTCTTGAAAAAGGACTCGTGTATAAGATTTTCCACCATAGTGTTGTTTGTAATAGCAAGAGATTAGAAACTCCCCACTCGTCAGGACTGATTCAATCGACGTGGATAAATCTATTCATCAGAATCTTTTTTTAGTTATTAAAATTAATGAGGTAGCATGACTGTAGCAACAGAGGATATGGCAGTCATGAGCTGGCACTTCTCAGATCTCTTCCCACAGTGAACGCCATTGGCCAACAGCCTCAGCTGTTGCATTCTGAAATTCATCACTGTAATGGCACCAAAGCCATACTGACCCCAGGCTGCACCCAGTGGGGATATCAGTGCAGACCCACTCCTGGGAGGCACAGGACTCCTCAGGCAGGTGACTTTAACTAGAGGACTGCCCCAACAGCCTTCCTGAACCTTCCTAGAACTATACTGCAAGCTAGGACTTTTCCACCCAACCTTCCTTAATCCATTCTCTTCTTTACTCAGAGTCAGACCTGCATCAGAATTCAACAGTTGTCCTAGACTCCCCAAGCTTCCTGTTCAATTTTCCCTCACAGGTCTTCCCCCAAGAAATCTCTTTTATATCTAATGCTGTTTCAGTGTCTACTTCTTAGGGGGCAAACTAACAGAAGACAATCACCAAGACATATTGCCAGGTATAAAAATCAACATGCAGAATAGTGTCTAAAATGTGCACACATTTATGTGTGTGTGGAAGGTATAAGCAAATAGAAAGAGATATGTAAGCTGGTACATGCTCAGAACATCTCTACAAAGATATATATGGTCAATTTCCGTTATAGGTGGTAGTTATGTTCTCTAAAGCCACTGTGAATGCTGATTTAGCCAATATCGAATCACATTTTCGTCAACTGATCTACACATAAACTTGTTTTATATGAGTTTTATTTAAAGGCCCCTTATTAAAATACATGGTTGATTTGTTGAAATTGAACTCATGGCCAACAGCACTATAACTCATGCCTGAATGAGTTATAGTTATAGAAATATACAGAAATGTTATCTAAAATATTTTCTCCATAAGGCACATCACAGCCTTCTTGTACTTGAGAACACTAGCCAGTATTTCAGCCCTATGCTTGGAGGACATTTTCAACAGGCTAATCTCTAATAACAATCACAAAAATTTCTCCCCAAATGTGGCACTAAATAGATTGCTATAAGGGCACTTGTTTATAGCATGAGAGCTGAAACAAGATGGAAGAGCATCATTACCTTGTCCAAACTCAGCTAGGAACGTTCACGTGGAATTGCTCAAATTTTTCATTGCTGCACATCAGTGAATGGCTTTGAAAACTCAATGAATATTGATTTGGGGGCTAAAAATGCATTTTCATGAGTAGGCAAATTCACAAATATGGAATCTGCAAATAAAGAAGATGGACTGTAATTGTTAGCAGTAATTGTCTCTGGAGAGGTGACCTAGGTAGGCGAGACACAGGAATAGGCACAAAAATTCACTCTTTAATGAATATTCTATTTCTTTGGATCTTTATGTCAAGTAAATTTACTACGTGTTCAAACAAATAAATGAACGGTTTCAAGAAACTGCAACAGTGACAAGAGTTAGTTAACTCCTGAAAGGTTTCATTCTGCCTCCGGTATAAAGGAAATGATAATGTCTACATCAGTGGATGGTGGTGAAGGTTTTAGAAAACTAGTTAGAAAAAGGCTTGGTGTGCTGTCTAGCTCATAATAGGCATTTGATAAAGAAGAGAGCTATTTTAATATCCTTCTCCACTCTTCTCCAAACCTTGGCTCTTAAGGGGAAAAAGTCTTCAGCCCTCCTTCTAGTTACCCTCCTGGCTTCTGGAGCCCTGTTCATACCCAATTCTTTCCTAAGTTCTCTTCCCACTTTATCACTGACTATTCCAAGAACTCTGATTGCCTACTTGACATCCATTCTACTCTTTTTTATTTTTTTAAATACACACTCTAATTTTTTTTAGCACAGCAATGTGCTCAGTTAAAAATATCTACCTCCTTAGAATTCCCTTGCAGCTGCATGAATGGGGCAGGCGAGCTAGTTCTGGCCAATGAATCATGGCAAAAAATTATCTTGGCATTTATTCTTGAATAAAAAGCAAAGCTTCATGAGGAAATTCGGCCTTTTACACTTTTTTTCTGTCTGGAACATGGATGTGATGCCTGGAAGTACAACAGCCATCTTGTGACCAGAAGGAAGAGAGCCTTACACAATGAAAGATGATGAGGAAAGACAAAAGGAGCCTGGGTTTTTAATGAAGTTATTGAACCATAACAGTCCATCCTCAGTTATAGAAGAAAAATATTATTAATTTAGGCCATCATGGTAAATTTTTCTCACATACTCAGTTGAGATCAGCCTGAACTGATAATTGCTTCCAACAGAACCTATGCATTCCACAAAAGGTGTGGACAGTCCTTGCCTGTCTTCCTCACTAAACTTTATTCCAAGACAATTCAGCTAAGGCCACAGCCCAGCCACCACAGGGTGTGCCAGTTCTAGCCCAGATCTCTCTCCTCAACCTCAGCTCCCAAATGCCACTAACTGCAGGGTCTCAGTTCTTTTACATTCAGGTTACTGCCTCTATCCCTCTACCCACAAATGCACTTCTCCTCTTGACCCCTGTTTTGGGTCCTGGTTACCATTCGCTTTGCAAAACAAAGCCAGCCTCACACCCAACCTTGATCTGTCCTGAATGGCTCTGTGCCTCAAATCCATCTGTAAACTAAAATGATTAGAAGACATTTTTTCACATGGGGTGTGGTGAGGATTGCAAAACCTCTCTGGGCTCTGAGCCACTTTATTGGGAAGAGAATGTGCTGACCAAGTAATGCATAGATCCAGGGGGGCTTAGCTGTTAGTTATGTCCTTGGATGCAGCTGCCTGGACACACATGCGTACACATGATCTGGAAAGCCTTCAGTTGTTTTTAGTTTCAAACCACCAACAGGGGCTGTGGGCTTTGATGTAACACGAGGAAGCTGGAGTTTAGATTTATTTAAAATACTATTTGAATGTCTACTGTGTACCATGCACTCTTGTAAGTACTGGGGATAAAACAGAGAACAAGTCAACATCCCTAACCTTGTGTTGCTGGTGCAGCAGTAGTGGGGAGAAATAGAAAATGAACAAAGAAATTGATGTACAGAGTCAGGTTGTGAGAAGCAACAGGGAAAAAAATGAAGCTGGATAAGGTGCTGGTAACAGTACTAGGTGGGGATGGATTTAGTGAAGAACTATCTGGGGAGATGACATTTGAGCTGAGACCTCAAAGAATTGAGAGACGTCTAGAACTTTCAGATTTTGTAAATAAAAATGTAGGTTACTCAGTAAATTTGAATTTCACATAAACTATAAGTGCATGTATTATTTGGGACATACTTATACTAAAAATTATTCAGTACATTGCCACGCAACCTGAATCAGTGTCCTGTGAACCATATAGGAGGATATAGACATAGGCATACTGTATGAGCCAGCCATTTCACTCCCAGAGACTTACCCAAGGGAAAATGAAACTCATGCCTATACAAAGACTTGTATATGAATGTTCATAGATATTTTATTCTTAATAGCCCAAATCAGGCAACAACTCAAATGTCTATCAATAGATGAACTGATAAATTGAGGTGCATCCATGCAATGGAATACTATACAGCAAGGAAAAGGAACAAACTGTAATTGTCAGCAACATATAATTATCTCAAAACAATTAAACAGAGTAAAAGAAGCCAAATAAGAAAAGAGGACATATTACATGCTTCCATGTATATAGAAGTCTGAAAAAGCAAATGAAATATAGTGGCACGAAGTAGACTGGTGGTTTCTCAGGGAGGAAGTGTGAGGAGGCAAAAGGGAAGAGGCTGTAAAAGGGCAAAAAGAAACTTTTGGGGGCAGTAGATATGTTCACTGTCTTGATAGTGGTGAAGGTTTTGTGGATATATATAAATATCTGCACACAAATATATATGTTTGACTGGTTTAAATACCTCATATAAATGGAATCATATAGTATTCATCTTCTTGTGACTAGTTTACTTTACTTAGCATAATATCCTCAAGGTCTATCCATATTTAAGCCTGTGTCAGAATTTCTTTTCCTTTTAAGGCTGAATAATGTTCTATTGTATAGATGGACATTTCATTTACCCATTCATTCATTGATGGACACGGGAGTTGCTTCCACCTTTTGGCTATTGCAAATAATGCTGCTGTGAACATGGGTATACAAATATTTCTTTGAATCCCTGCTTTTCATCCCTTTGGGTATATACCCAGAAGTGGAATTTTTGGATCATATGATAGTTCTGTCTGATTTTTGAGAAACCTCCATAGTTTCTTCGTCAACTCTTAACCTTGTTGCACTAGCACTCAACAAAGTCCAGCTAAACACCAGCTCTCCCTCCCTCACCTCAATCCAGAGCAGTCTCTGTAGAGTTTTATCACCATCATCTGAATCACAGGGTCATCCAGGTCTCTTCTTCTTCCCTTTCCTCTCTCATCCAGTGGCAGCTAAATCCCCTTTTTTCTGGCTTGAACTGTCTCTCCTCCCTGCCCCCTTTCATCTTGTCTCCTTCAGAGCTGTCCTCACTCAGTCCAAATCTCTCCTCTCAGATCTAGCCATGTCTCCCCATCTCTACCGCTCCCAGTTTAGGCTAAACCACGCCTCGGCTATTGGGTAACCAGCAGCCAATAGCCTCCCAAAGCCATCCTGATACTCCAGTTACAATTACCAACCCTTTCTCCTCTCTGGTACCCAGGGTAGCCCACCAGCACAGCGCCTGCCACATAATGAGCCTTAAAAAAATTAACATTTTTATCTATCTATCTATCTATCTATTTATCTATCTATCTATCATCTATAAAACATTATACATGTCAGTGGATATACACGTTTTATATATATATAAATATATATAATATGGATGTATAAAACATAGGTGTGTGTATATATATTCATGTAGAGAGAGAGACAGAGAAAGAGATTCATACAGAAAATTGCTTAAAAATATTTATGTTAGGTTGATAATTATAAGTTTCTGAAAGGTATTTTAAAAGATTTTTAAATTAAAAAAATAGTAACAATCTTCAAAAAAACTGCAAACTATACAGAAATCTACAAAGCTAACTAGTGAAAGTCATTCCAATTCCACAGGGCCAATCACTATTAATGTTTTCTTGTTTTTTGTTTCTCTGAGAAAGTTTTGTACAAAAGAAGTATGTGTGTCCCCGTGTGTGCACACACATACATGCAGAGATTCTTTTTTATGGGAATGAAATCATATTCTATACATTGTATGGCACCTTCCTTTTCTGTTTTTTGAATCAACACTCAATTCAGGACAACTTTTTATACCACAGTGCTAACCACTATTACTATTTAATTTTTCCTTCCAGAAATTTTTGTGTGTATAAAAGTATAAGTAAATACAGATAAATATATACATACACACATTTTTTAAATAGAGTTGAGTTCCAACTCTACATATGGCTCACAAACTTGACTTTTTTTTCTCTCTCTCTCTTTTTAACCCAACAGTATGTCCCAGGCAACTTTCTATGTCCAAATGCACAACTCTGCATCCAGCTTTTGGACAGCTGCTTATGATTCCACAATATGGGCACAACTCTATCTGTTCTTATATTCCTATAACGATAGACAGACAGAGTATCTCCAATATTTTGTAATTCCCAACTAAAATATGTGCTTCTGTGAGCATTTCTGTAGAGTTAATTACTGGAAATATGTTTTCTGTGTCCGGTGTTATTTAAAATGTTGCTAAATCCTACGAAATCATCCTCCAAGATGTCATGCCCTGAAAATGGATGTGAGTACTCACTTATGCCTGCCCTCAGCAGCTCTGGCTTTTATCAATATTTTAATTTTGTGATTAGTTTGAAAGTGAAATCTGGCACTGTGTTATTTTGATTTGCATTCCCTAATCACCCAAGAAGTTGATCCTCTTTTCCTCACTTTCCCGAACTTTTCTCTTTCTTCTATCATTCATCTAATTTATCGTTTTGCTCCCATGTCTTTTTCCAATTTCCCTCCAGACTTCTCTCCAATTTCCCACTCTACAGAAACCGACTTGTAGAGGATTACAATTTAAACATCAGAAACAGAATGTGACAAAATGGCTGCACTGGAGAGTCAGAGTAAAAATTGGCCCCCGCAGGATCTCAGGAATGAAATGTGCCAAACAGCCTCCAAGCTGGGGATTAAAGTCTTTCTTCCATCTGGAATCTGGCGTCTACAAAACAGTCACCACACTGTGAGCCTTCCCAGAAAAAGTACTGCGTTGCCTGGCTACCCAGTAATGTATATATGACTTGGCAGCTGGCCTGGCTTTGCAGCTCAGAGAAAAATTCCAGGGTGGGATGCAAGCTGAGGTTCCAAGGACAAATGGGCTAAACAGTTTAACCCCTTCTTCTCAAGGAGATTGAAAGGAGGAGCATTCCAGGCTCAGGAGACCCAAACCAGGTATTCAGACTCCAGGGTCTTCTTTTTTACAAAAAATGTGCTTAGCAGGACCCAACTTGTCCATAAGCTTTGGCTGTAGAGTTCATGAGATTTATAATCCACATGGCAGTTCTGTGATCCAGCATTCGCAAGAACATCTTCCTATTTAGACATAGCCTGGCTCAGATACTCATTTGTGTTGTGGTTTTGGGATGCTGATTTCTTGTTATAAACTGAGGCCAATTACACCAATCTGGGTCGGATTGTGTGGAACACCCAACTTACAGAAACTGCCTCGACAGAGTGGGAAGATGATATAGAAATGCTCTGCTTCTCTCTCCTCTACTTCTCTTTCGTATATATTCGGTCGGCTTGCCCTCCTTCAGGTAGTTCTCATAGAGTCACTGACACCCTACCCTACTCATTCCACTTAAGATTTCGCTATGGCTTCCATACTAGTTAGTATTCAAGGAGGGACTTACCAGCCCACAAGGTCCTGCCTCCATGCTCTGGCCTCACTGGTTTTCATTTTGCCTTTTCATTATATCAAGGTAATTCCCACCTCCATGCCAGATCAGGACTGGCTCCTTCTCATCTTGTGGGGCTCAGGTTAAATATCATCACCTCGAAGAGGCTTTTGCCAACTATTTCATCTAAAATGGCAGCTAAATCAAGTCTCCAATCTCACTCTAGGCCCCAGACCCTCAATGCCACTGGGTTCCCTGAAGATGACTCTCACTCTCCCACACCCATTCTATACCCCACTGTGTAAAAAGTATCCCCCTTTGTTACTCAGAATGTTATCTCATACTCGTTGAGGTGGGCACCTGTTAGTTTACCCACTCGATATCCATTCCCCTTTATTCTGGTCATATACTTTCTATTTTATGTGGGGAGGCAGGCTACCCCCACTTTTAGTCCTTGTAGTTTGAGCGGTGATGACATCACTTCCTGATCCAGAAAAAAGCCCCAGGTCTGTCCAATCAACATCTCAGGCATTGACTCATGGATAGGCCTGGAACTTTAGTGGAACTATTGAAATAGAAGCACTCTGTTGCCACTGGGATTGTTCAGCTGGTAGCACCCATGTCTGGAGCTGTTGGGAGCCATCTTTACCGCCTTGAGGGGAGAGCCTGGGACAGAATGAAGCCAGATCTGAGGAAAGTAGGTTCCAGAGGCTGAGACATAAAGATCCACCTTGATGACATCTTTTGAAATGCTGGATCTAACTGTACTTGAAGCTATTGACCTTTACAGATCTTGAGCTAATACATTCTCACTTATTTTACTTAAGCCAATCTGAGTTCATTTTTCTACTTACACCTGAAATATGTGGAACAGGTAAAAACCCTATCATAAGCCTTTGTAACTACTCCATTTCAAACATTAAAGTCATTCCCGACTCTTCCCTCTTCTCCATTCCCCATATCCCAAAGAGTTGCCATGTCTTGTGGAGTCTACCACATAAATGCATCTCCCATTTCGCTCATGTTTTTAAACTGTATGCATCCATTTACCATCTCTTGCACTGATCCATCTCCTAAGTTGCAGAATTCTCTAATGCTTGCTTGCCTCCACACTTGCTCTCTCCATACTATTCTCCAGCCAAAAGAACATCCTTCCAAAACACAAATCTGTCCCTCACCTGCTTAGAAACAAATCTTCAGTGACAAGAGACAGAAATATTATTTGCTAAAGCAAAAATAAACAAACAAACATTAAAGTTGTTTACTGAATTAGGTAACTGAGAGGCCCAGGGGTAGTTGGCTTTAGGAATAGATGGACCCAGGTCCTCAGAAATTTTTATCAGAGCTTCATCTCTGTGCATCTCTAGGCTCTGGTCTCCCTAGCAGGAATAAACCCCAACACTTGCAGCAAAACTCTTAGGGCCGTTTCTTTGGCCTACATTGAGTCACATGTCCATCCTAGAGCCAATTGCAGTGGCTTCCGTTGACCAGGCAGAGGTCACAGAAGCTGAGTAGAGAGGCCAGCTCTCCATAAGCCCCATATACTGAGAGGGTTGGAAAGGGGGTTCTCCAAAATGAAAAGGGTGTCTGACTGCTAAAAGAGTGAAGACTTGGTAAGCAAAACCTTATATCTACTACACCTATCCAAAGCATACCCTTAAGATCCAGTTCAGGCTCCATGAGGCTCACTGTGGCCTCCTCTGCAGCCACACTTCATCTGACTCCATCACTATACCTCTACGCACTTGTGAGAATAAACTCCGTCTGGCTCCCTCAACTCTCCCACCCTAAACTTTTTCACATGTCCACTCTCAAGTCGAATTCTTGTTCCTCTTATCTTCTTCTTTTCAACAAGCTCCAGATCAGTTTTGAGGCCCTCATTACATACATAAGTTACTTCCTCTAAGAAGGAGGTCCTGAGACACCACAAAGAAGATTTTGGTTTGAACTATGTAGCACTCCTCCTTGTTTCTTTGGGGATACTAATGCTGCCCCCTATTTTGGGGACTGCTTCTCCTCTACTCACATTTCCACCAAAAGTGGTCTATTGTATTATTCTCTGTGCCATGGGCTTAGTGTGAGGCCCAGGACACACCAGTTAAGAAACTTCTTTTCAGGATAAGGGAAGCAAGACACCTCACAGATGAATAACCTAGGAATAACACTGTTCTGACCTCATGGGGAAGTCTTGTGTGACAGCATGCTGCCAACATGTCAACTTAAGTGGGAGAAAGTCACAGCTGCTGGCTGCATTCTATCACCCTGAGCAAAGCTACATCCCTTCCCTCCCTGGGGTTTGGTTACCAGAGCCAAGAAATTCCCCCTCTTTGCCTAAACTACTGTGAGTTGTTTCTGTCATTCACAGCCCTCTATGACCAGCTACACCCCTGCCATTCTAGAGTGCCCACATGTGTTGATTGAAAACCCTCATTTTGAGCAGGAGGAGGCTTAAAGTGAACTAAGCCTGCCTTCTTTCTCCTGAAACCAGGAGAGTCCTATAGGACTACCTCGAGTAAACCACCATCATATGATCGATGTACCTTCGTACATAATACATTGATGTTAATATATGAGTTGCTATTCTTTGAAGGAACTTCATATAAAGGGACATTTCTGCCTGCTGATGCCATGCTGCATGAGAATTCCATTTAAAATGAGTTGAGTTCTGGAGACACATCTAAACATGTGGTGGTCGAAGGATGGAATCTGGAGTTATCCTGCCTCAACTCCCATTCTAGCTCCATAAAACATGCTTTGTGTCTGTAAACAAGTTACTTAACTTCTGTATACCTCAGTTTCTTCATCTGTGAAGCAGGGGTGATGATTTTTTTAAAAAGTATGACCTCAGAGGATTGTGGAGAGAATAAAATAAGAAAATCTATGCAAAATACACAAAACCGTGCCTTACATATAGTCAGCCCCAACTAAGTGTAAACTATGACTTGCTGAATGTTGAATAGAAAGAAGTGACCAGAAATATTTGCTACTCCACCAGAAACGTGTGAGTGAAGAAGGAAAATATGAATGTGATCTGAATTAAGCTGATTTGTGTATTTCATTATCTGAACATACATGCATTCCTTGCTTTTCTTATAATAGCTACTATATATGCAACCCCATATGTTGTCTTTGCCTGCCAAAACTTCACTACATCTCTTCTGAAACATCCTTTCCTCACTCTCATTTCCTATAGCTCAGGAGGGGCTGATCTCCACCCTGCTGACTCCAGGAGTGTGCTTTGGAGAGCTGAAACTCAATTACTGGATTTGTCAATGTGGGGGTTAGTGTTGTCCTTTCAGGAGGATGGTATAGTGGAAAACTTGATTGGAATGGGGTTAGGAAAGAAGGAGTTATGTGGAAGTAGAGAGAGGGACTGTAGAGTTAGATCTAACAAGGAGAAGGGAAATAAATGGTGGAGTAGCTGAATAGAGATACGGGGTCAAAGTGGACTTTTTAGGATGGGTTATATAGTACAGCATGTTGGTGTACTGATGAGAATGTTCCAGAAGAAGAGGAAATTTTGGCGATGCAAGAGAGGCAGAGAATGCTAGAATGATGCCCTTGAACAGAGAAAAGAATGGGATCCAATGTGAGGGTAGCCTTAGAGAAGGGTGTAGGAGTTCATGCATAGCAACAGGGGAAGGGAAACCATAGAGGCCCAGATGCAGATACAAAGGTAGTGTTAGAAGAATGTGACAGTCTCTTTGGTTTTCCAATAGTATTTGAGAAGAAAGTTCTGGTGCCAAGTGGCACACAAAATTGCCACACCCCGAACACTGGGCTTCAACTTGTACAGCTCTGCAGGAATGAGGTAGTAGTGTGCAGTGGTTAGTTAGGAATCAGAACTCTCCCTCCCCAACAAGCTGGGTTCAAAGCTTGGCTGTGCTGTGTATTAGCTATTGGACAAAGTACCTCTCCCTTTGGTGACGCGATTTCCCTAC